>NC_054538.1:3030987-3245987 GCF_017654505.1 Polyodon spathula | reverse complement strand
CAATACTTGTTTAGAATACTCTACCATTTGTAAGTTATAATTATTTATACAGTGACAGTGATATGTAAGCATACCGTTGTAAATTGCATTGTTTAGGATACAAAACAGTGGAATTTCTCAATTGTGGTTAAAAAAAAAAAAAGAGAGCATTGTTCCATCAAATATAGGCCTATTCCTCTTCACAAGAGTGCAGTTATCCTGTAAGGTGCCTGTTTCTGCATACCATATGAAACAATGCTTAGCCATCCCTCTATATTATATATATTTTTTAATTCAGCCTCACAAGACAGACATTTTCATATGCATTACATTATGTGATGCAGGACAGGAAAACTATTTATTGTGTTTCGTACAAGAAACGGAATCTAGTTACACAAGTAAGGTAGTTTTTAAAAATGCTTGGGCATTGTAGAGCTAAGACAATCTAAGGTGATCAGTTTGGAAGGGCACATTGATGATTCTCTGCTGTAGCTTTTCACAAGCATTATCCAGCTGCAGTGTTGAGAAGCCATACTGCGCTGCCAATCCAGAAATGTATTTTTCAACACATAGTATTGTACAGGCTTTAAGTGAAGGATCCACAATGACCTGCACATGGGTTCTAAAGTTTTTATTTTTTTGTTTTTATTTTTATTTAATATGTTCAATAGTAGTAGTCTAGGCCTGTTGATTTTTTATTGGTCCTAAAGTTTCAAATTAATTCACCACTTACTAAAGTGAATTTACAAACCAACCCAATTTGAATTTTGTGAAAACATACTCACATTCAAGACCAATACAACAATTACATTCTTAGTTTGGGTGCAATAAAATCTCAAGACTACTAACCCCCCTGAAGGATAATAGACTCATTTTGTAATTACTTTGCACTATCCAACCCTTTCTTTGCAACACAGTGCATTGTTTTCCATGCATAGCTGTATGCTAATGTATGTGTTATGAATATCAAACATCCCATGGGACAAAAGGCATGAGGAATGTTAGATGGAATGTTTTGTAACTATAACTGTATGTGAAAAATATCATTGATATGTCCAAAGGTTAAAACAATGTGGCAGCACTGTAATGGTTCATTTCTTCTGGTTACGAGCTGTAAGAGAGAACTTTCATATACAGCTGTCTACCAACTATAGCCACAATGTTAATGCATGTGGAATGGGGAGTTTCCTTAGCAGTTCAAATATCAAGTTGGCATCTGAAATAGTTTATGAGATATTACAGTAGCAGTTACAGTAGTGGCAGCAGTTGTCAATTTCCAAACTCATACCAGCATCCCTTATAGGGAAACTTACTGACAAATTAGTAATCTGCCTATGCCTACTCCAAATGGATCACAAAATACAGTAGCCATGTGTGTTTGTGAACTACAGCCTGCATGCTCCCAGACTGATTGGCTTATACTAAATAACATGAAGGTAAAAATCAGTAATCAGTAAGATAATTAAAATAATTGAAACTTTTACCACAGTACGTATTATCTAGAGTTATCTTGTCTTATAGATAAATTGCTTGACACCCCACCCAAATTGCTTTCTACGGTTTATTTTGGGTCACACAAACGCACAGTAGTATTTAAAATGCCCAGTGTTTATAAGCCCTGTCAAATAAGAACAAAAATAGGTCTACATTTTTAGAGTATGTCCATGTATATCAAGAACAAGCGAAACCTGTAAGTGAGAAGGTTCTGTGAGTACTCGAAATAAACTCAAACAAGCCTGTGCCATCAGCCAAGAGGATAACCAAAGAGACATGTTTTGTCACCTGCATACAAATACATTATTAGCTACAAAATTTGAAACATTACCAGGCTTGCTTTTAGTTAGTCTTTTCTTGGATAAAGGACAGGAATTACTTTTCTTAATCCACACATGGCAATGGTTGGTTGCTTGGAAAAGGACCCATGATGACGTTGCCATGGACCCTGGTGCCTACTACAAACTGTCAATTGGCTGTTTTTTAAATTTTATTTTCAATCTGAATTACCCTTTGAGCAAAGGCGTACATGCGGCTGTAAACAACACTGGGTTTTTGTATTGCTGGGGAAACTGTCAAGCAATTTATATCAACAAGAACCTCACTGCTATTCCCATTTTCTCTAATTAAGAGGAATACAGTTATGTTGATTATACTGCTTATGCTCTGCCTGTATATTAAATTACCATAGAAACGCTGATGTACTTATTCACTGCTTACCATAATTAGTGCAAGCAGAGCTCATTTGTGTACTATTTTAAATCAAACCTCTCACTGAACAAGCAGGAAATGGTGACAATGAACTCAATCCAGGCTTTACATAAGTGATATTTAGGTGAGTCACTTTTGGTTAAATTCTACAAAAGTAACACTACTTTGTTTGGTATGATTTTAAGCTACAATGTATGTAGTTAGTGAAATGAAGATTCTGTTTTTCTGTTGGGTAGCGAGATGATGTAAACATTCGGTAAAAACATCTGCAACTGCTTTTAAATGCAAACCCTATTCATGCAGTGCAGTGTAGAAACACTACCGCGCTACGTGCATTCCATGAGTTTTACATATCACACAGGACATGCTACTGGTTATTTACCAGATTTATTGGAATTATTTTTAGATTGACATATTTTTAAATGCAGCCCAATCAACAGCAATGGCCTTCACCTGATTGTCAGCATCTAATTTCTGTGGAGAGGTCGACCTGAATATCTTGAGAAGCTTCATTTGGTTCTCAAAAGAATGTGTGGCTATAAAACTATGCCTCAGATACTCAGCTTCAAATGAAAATAACGACTCTACTGTAACCACAGAAAACTGAAAATGCTTTATGCAAATGTCCTTAGTACTGTAATTCTGAATATTTAATTTTTTATTTAAAAAAAAAATACTCCTTTGGCTTGACCATAATCTGCTGTGTTGCCAAAACGTTCTCTCAACAGTATTGAAAATACAGTAAAGTAGCTCTTTTCTGGCTATTGACTTTATCATGCAGTTGAATTACTGTGTAATGGTTTTCAGTCAATTAATATATGTAAAGTTACCACTACTTTTCACCTCAACACATACCAGAAATTGCTTAAGTGCTTATATAATTTGTTTGTGTGTGTGTGTGTGTGTGTGTGTGTGTATGTATATATATATATATATATATATATATATATATAATATATATATATATATATATTATAATTTGAAATCTGTAACACATAGACATTGTGTACAAACATAATTAATGTATTACAAGTGATTTACAAACGTAAAGTGCATCAGAGGCTTAATCGAATTGGCGATATAATTCACCTCAGTTGTAGCAATTACGTAGCAATACTGATCATAAACCGCAACAATCACAGGCAGATTTATTCCAGAAACGAAGTATCTTTTAGAAATGTTTACATTGGCTACTATATATATGATACGCTAACTGTATATCCATAGTTTAAACAAACGCGGTTATTTTCTTAGTAACTTAATTCGCCAAGAGACACATGCTTCATATTGTTTTGTATACTAGTACAGCAGACCGTGCATGAATACGACAATCTACAGAATTCTTAAAACATTTTAAAATCCTCCCTCACAAATAGACCAATTGTAACTGCCTTCAACACTCGCATTTGTTTATTGTAATGTAATGCGCTTTTAATAACACATACCAAACATACATGTCAAGTGTTACAGAATTGTATTTATTACTGCTTAGATTAATTTACATTTTAAACTATTTGGATCTAAAATTAAACGTTGTATTGACAGTTATAATCACTCTAAGCGTTTTACACTGCTCAAACAAAAAAATTCGCAGTTAACATTTAACTAAACTCCCAGTTTATCATAACCATAACATTTCATATTTGTTTAAGCATAAAGGGAAATGCGCCCACTACCACACGAGGCCTGTTCTTTCCTCACTGCTGAAGAAACTCTTCCAAACAGCCTCAAACGAATCCAGAACTATATTGTGCACAAATATTTTACGCTCAGTCTATATGTGTTTAATTTCGAAACACAGTAAATAAACCGGTACAGGCCTACCTTGTAAAAA
Organism: Polyodon spathula; assembly: GCF_017654505.1. Taxonomy (NCBI): domain Eukaryota; kingdom Metazoa; phylum Chordata; class Actinopteri; order Acipenseriformes; family Polyodontidae; genus Polyodon; species Polyodon spathula. Next base: position 3,241,969 of record NC_054538.1, on the reverse strand, counting down.
GAGGCTTTGTTTGTGCGCTATATCAGTCCATTTTGTTGTGTCTGTGCAGTGATTCTGAGCACCAAATCCCGTCTCGGTGCTCTCGTCGGCGAAACTGGCTTTTTGATGTTTTTTTTTTTTTGTTTTTTTTTAATCTATCTGTCCGACACCAGCGCGACCCGGGCTTGTTGGCTGGTATTTTGTCACTATATTGACATATTAGAATAGTAGGCACATGAAAAGACGATTGACAGTGGCAGCGACAGTCTCCCAAGTACTGCTTTCTATACAACTGTTGATTTCTTCAGTCATGACTTGTGTTTGGTTAGGTTTAGGACAGTCTACCTCTCATGACATCAGCTGCTTTTTTTCAAAAAATCAGGTGTGTTCGGTTTATAATTTGGAAGTGGAGAAGCTAATCTAACTCCAGGACCGTATCGTCTACGCTGCTAAACTGTAACTCTCTCACTAAACCACTGGTTATGCAACGGGCGTCTCCCAATCCCAGAACAGCCTGTCTTCCTCTGGATTACATTTTTAAATCAAGCCCCCGGATGCAGTTTGTTGCGTAGCATAGGCCTCCTTGTAAACTGAGTATTGGTCTAGTTAAAACTTTATTCAGTTTAACAGCGTTCTTTCATAGTAATCGCTGCTGAATTTAGTGCAGCTCAGCAAGAAAAAGTATATCGGTGTCACAGGTAAGGAACCAATGTAAACTGTTAAAAAAAAACCATCAAAAAATGGGACTGGGGCATTTAAACCATGTTCAATAAAATAGGCTATGACATTCAGAATCAATGTGATTACAGTTTATTACTATCTGAAAACTTTTTTTATTTTTAAAGTACTTTTGTAATTACAGTAAACACAGTACTAGACGGTATTCTGTATTACTCTGTCTACAGTATCTTTTTTAACCTGGTTACACTTTGCTCACGCTGCCAGCAGGTCAATAAAACCGCCCCCGAAGAGTCACGACTTGTCAAAATCGTGACACCAGGTGGCGACATCCGAGAGAAGGATTTATAGAGCTGTAATGGTTTTAAGGACTGAATTCATATTAATTTTATCAAACTGCTCTAAACTGTTGTTAGCTTCTTTAATATAAAAAATAAAATAAAAACAGAATACAAATTGTCAATAGAGCACACAGTAATATGTCAACAAACAAGAGATTTAGAACAGGAGAAAAGTAAGGACAGGTTTCACTGGACCTGATCAGCACTAAACCTGGACTACATTACCCAATTTAACAAGATTTCTGCTAGTTACGGTCTGTAAAACCAACCATAAATCTTAAAAGAAATGACAAGAGAGACAGTTTTTTTGGTTTCCAATCCACTCAATTATATTGCTAAACACAAAGTAAATAATGTCTTATATTATATTGTCACATGTCTTATACTGTGTGGCACTGGATGGTCCTAGTGGATCTAAAGAGACCAAAGAACACTCTTCTGTTGCATTGCTTTTTGGAATAACTGAATCCAACAGACACATGTGTGCATAGACATGTTGCTTAATCTAAGGGGCAATGCAGAGATTGCTGAAATATAATTGAATGCAAGCATTTCTTCAATGTAGATATTTCCTCCCACTGACTTGGTATGTCTGGTCTCCTATCATGTATAGTATTCATTATAGTCTTGAGGAGCTTTGTAGACCGTTTGGCAGTGCTGTCCTCACTACAAGCTGAATATCCCCTTGCTTTAATGTATTTATCTGATAAATGTTACACTTGTGAGGCACTTGAAGCTAGGAAGACATTTAGCATATTACTCTTTGAATGATAACACCAGTGACATGTATATCTTAGGTTGGTTGTAATGCAGATAATAATTGAAAGTTTTATACCATTACCTTTTGATCCTTTACTGTATGGATGCATAATATGCAAATAAATGTTTGGGAAACTAGCTGTGACTGTGGTAAGAAACTTTTTATTACCCACTGTACATTCTGGCAGCAGATTTCTGATTCAATATACTCATTACTTACCTATGTATACCTACAATCTGCAATTTACTTTCTTGGTTTAAATTATATTGTCAGAATGAAGTTGGGATGAGATATAGCTTTGGTTAATGCTGTGTCATTTAATTCATGAGCCTGAATTAAGAGTTCGAGTTACAGTTTTGCTTGGTTGTGTCTCTGCTCAACTTTTCACTTGCATTCATTCTGATCTCCATCTGCTGAAGATTTTCCCGTCTATGGTTACATTTTTAGTATTTCTTAATTATTTTGCTTTACAATCATTTCTTATCCAAATACTGTACTTTATATAGCTAGTCTGTATGTTTGTAACTAGTATATTGGCATTGCATTCCATAAGAATTGAAAAATGTTTTCTGCAAGATGTATTGGAATGTTTTTTTAATCAAATGCTTTGGACATTGTGGATTTGAATACAGTGGACTGTGGTATTTGTTACTGATGTTTTTCTAACATTCACTTGGGGGTGTTACGGGGGTACACTTGGGCTACACTGTGGTACATCTAATATACACAGGGTCTATAATGATAGAACAAAACAAATTGGTATTTTAGATTACAGTACCGAATCATTTGCATCATAAATTCACATTGATTACTGTAAGCACTCAATCATAAAATAAACAGGAGTACTAAAAAGTTTGAAGTGTTAAAGTTTCTTATTGGCCCTGCAGTAGATTAACATCGTACTTGTATGGATATGCTTAAAGGGACTGATAATGTTTTAAAAATCATATACCGTAAACAAATACGGAAACTGAAATGTCTGCAAGAAAATGATATCCTACAATAAAAAAAAATAAACAAACTGAAGTTTACCTATTGGCCTTTTGCAGAGACCTGTCCATATCTGCATGTTGACAGGCACACTGATTGTGAGTGTTGCACAAGCTCCCAGTTTACCTGTTGGTGGCAGTGTAACTCAAATAAATGACCAGATAAAGGAGTTCAGATCGTACTGACAGGCTAAGCCCAACTGATCAGCAAGTTTAAAATCTAAAAATAAATCGGAGAACGATATGTAGCTCAGAGGTTAAACAATTGAAAACATTTTAATACTCGTATATAATAGACATACAGATATATATGTATTGAAACATTTCTAGGATGCCGTGCTCACTTTCAGAAAGCTTCCTTTCATTTTTAATCCGGTAACCAAGGTCAAATTAATCAATATTACATTTCAACACTTAAATTGAGCTGTGTAGGTAATTCTGAAAATCCCCATGTGTCATAAGCCTTTGAACCCTAATATAAAATGATCTGATTGTGGTTTTTATGTAATTTTGCCATGAGAACAATAGTACATATTATACAGTTTTCTACACTTGTTTCAGGAGCAATGCTGGACCTTTCAGATTCCAAAAATAAAAAAGAGCTCATGTAAAACAAAACTAATTGTGTTAAATCAGAATTGTACAGCTTATGTTGAGGGATATGAACATGGTCAGAAAGCATTCATGACTTGAAAATGACCAGGTGAGCCCTAGGGGGTGATTTGATCAGCCTACAATATGCCCTATTGTGATAAGCCACTGCAATATTTTAGAACCTATTTGTATATGTTCTAATCCCAGTATTATCCTTGAAAATAAGTGTTTAGTTCCTGTCACTGTAAAACACTGTGGAGGCAGGTAATCAAATCAATACCTAGTTCAGTGTTGGCCAACTACAGCTCTGGAGAGCCATTATACCCCAGGTTTAACAAGCATTGTGAAAAGGTACAATACAATGAACTGATCATGCAGTACAGTGCATCTAGAAAGAGTAATATTTAAGAGAGGAATTGGCTAATTGTCTTAAGTGTAATCCTTATACTGTACATGTCAATGTATCTCAATGCTTAAATAAAATAAAAAACAGGAGATGATTGCTGTAATGTAAAATGCCACCTTCTGCTGTTAGAACTGGAGGTGTTATTAGGTTGGCTACCTGTGCCTTGTCTGAAACCCAGTCGAGCAATCCTAATAACAACAGTTATTTTGGGCTAGTGGTTTGCATTGAAACACATTTTCAATCAATTATCATTTTATGTAGCGTCTTTCATAGTAGACCATCATCACAAAGTGCTTTATAACATAATGGGGAACAATGCATAATACATGAAATACAGTTAAATACAAGGCATAGTATATTAAATACAAACAGTAAAAAACAATGCAAATACATTAAATACAGGCATATTACATTAAAAACATTAAAGACAGGGCTAGGACTTTACAGGCAGCCAGTGCAGCTGGGCAAGACAGGGGGTAATGTGATCATGTTTTTTACATCTGGTAAAGATCCTAGCAGTGGCATTTTGAACCGGCTGCAATCGTTTTATAAGAGAAGAGGCCCAAGAACAGACCCTTGAGGGACACCTCAGCACTGCTTCCATCATAGAAAACTGACTGCATGCGTCCAGATAGGTAAGAGGACAGCCAGGAGAGACAGGTTCCAGGGATTCCAGCATACTTCTGAAGGCGGTCAAGAAGAATGCTATGATCTATGGTATCAAAAGCAGCAGTGAGGTCGAGGAGGATGAGGACAGAGGGAGCAGCAGCAGCAGCAGCATTAAGCCAGAGATAATTTACAATCCAGAGCAGAGCAGTTTTGGTACTGTGATGCAGCCGGAAGCCAAACTGCAGAGATTCAATCAGATTTTCATCTGTGAGATGTTTCATCAGCTGGCTGGCTACAGCCTGTTCAAGAGTTTTGGAGAGAAAAGGAAGATTGGATATAGGACGGAAGTTAGATAAGACAGTCGGGTCAAGGGAGGGTATTTTGAGCACTGGTATTACTCGGGCAGTCTAGAGGGCAGCAGGAACCAGGCCTGAAACCAGGGACAGGTTGAGAGTGTGCATAATGGAAGGAACAAGGTCAGAAGCATAGAGACGGACGGCATTTGTTGGCTAGGCGTCCAAGGGGCACGTGGCAATAGTTGATTTCAGCAATAAGCTGGAGACATCAGTAATGGAAAGAGGAGAGTAGGAAGAGAGAGCAGGAGGGGCAATCAGAGGGGAGTCAAGGTGGTCGAGTACTCTACTGGGTTTGTGGCAGGACAGCGTAGAATAAATGGTGTGGAATGTATTCCAAAATAAAGAGGAGAAATCATGGCAGGTGAGAAATCAGAAGAGGATGAATGGGAGATGGATTTATTGATGACTGGATTCAGGATTTGATCAGTGGTTTTGAAGAGAATATTTGGAGAATATTCACCCTGACAGTAGCAAGCGCACACCTGTAGCTACTGAGGTGATAGGTCCAAATCTCTCTTGTGACCTGTTAGTCCAGATGACCGCCATTTGCACTCAGACTTACAACAGACAGTTGCAATGTTTCTTCACTGTTCTGAGTGTAAGCGGGGCAACTGTGTCGATGAGATGAGTAAGGGTGGCGTTGTAGAGGGACTCTGCACCATCGACCGGACACAGAAGATTGTCACTCAGAGGGGAAGAAAAGACACATTGCAAGAGCATTATAGGATTTAGGTTTTTGGGACAGAAGGAAATAACAGCATCACTAGTAGCAGAAGGTGTGGGAAGATTAATATTGGCAGTGATTAAGAAATTGTCAGAGAGAGAGAGAGATCTGAGACTGAGAGCTTGGAGATATCAAGACCTCTGATGATGAGCAGATCCAGGGTGTGTCCATGGGTGTGTGTCCACATTGAAGATTGAGAGTGTCTGAGACAGTCCAGGAGCATGGCAATCTCAGTCACTAGAGGGGAAGAAGGCAAATCAACATGGATGTTGAAATCACCTAGGAGTAAGAATTTTGTCAGTTGAAGTGCAGATTAGGGAGAGGAATTGTGAGAACTTAGCAATAAAAGCAGAGTTATTCTTTCGTGGATGAATAACAGCAAGGGTGAGGGGAGCTTGATAGTGAGATGCTCAAATGAAGAGAAGGCTGGGAAAGAGAGAATTGAGGCGGCAAGCACAGAGTTAGCAATAACAGCAGTACAATCATCTGTAACAGTGATGCGTGGCTTGTCAAAGAGCAAGTAGCCATTTAGGGTGGATAGATGTAGTGAGTGCTTATCGTTTACAGAGTGCCAGGTTTCTGCTAGACAAAGAAGATCAAGATTAGTATCAGTTATAAATTTGTTGAGAAGCAGAGATTTGTTAGTCAAGAGAACGGCAATTTAGGAAAGAGAATTTACAGTTTGTACAAAGCAATACAGGGGGAGAGGGACTTAGTAACGGTATCTGAAGCAAATACTTACCAGTGTTCATTCTAGGAGAGGAGACAAAGTGAGCATGCTTTGTCCGGGGGATCCAGACATTAGTCTGAGCTGTGGCAGTCTAAGGGCCACACGTCCAAGGGCAGTCCTTGCTCTGACTGCCACAGCGCAGACTGTCCTTGGACGTGTGGCCCTTAGACTGCCACAGCGCAGACTGTCCTTGGACATGTGGCCCTTAGGCTGCCACAGCTCAGACTGCCCTTGGATGTGTGGCCCTTCAACTGGCTGGTGCTTAGAACAGCTGGTGCTCTAAGATACTGTTTGCCAATTTATACTGTCCTGCAGGGCTATAGCTGGTCCAGTTTACACACTATTTAAATTTGCTTCAATTTACCACAGCTCTGAACACTTTAGAAAATTAATTATTTAGCCCAGCTTATGTATTTATATCGGCAAACAAGCATTCAAATTTACTTACCTAATGCTAATTCTACACCCTTCAAACTGCAAGCAGCAACACAATCCACGTTTTAAGCAAGTCTGTCGCTAGAATGTTCTATATTATACATTCTAGTATCTAGTATGAACTGCTGCTAATAATCCTGTACATGTGTACTGGAATAGAGAAAGCTGAAACCATTTTATGTGACATAGCAACCACTGTTTATACAATTATAACAGTTACATTGATGTCATTGTGACATCACAGCAGCCTTTTAACATTATATACTGGATATAACATCAATCCCAAAGGATAGCATTTTACAAAGTAAACAGCAGCATGAAACAGAAATCATTTCCTCTGGGTTAGTACAATGTAAAAGCTTTTATTTGTCAGTGTTTCACCTAAAACTTGCGAAAACAGCATTTAGTTCAGATAGTAATGTTTCCAAGAAACTTCCCACGATGATTGATTTGATATAATTTTCCATTAAAAACTACTTACAACTGATTGTTGCTACAAGACTTGTTTTCTAAATATACCCCTTTCCATTTTTAGCCTTAATTTACTAGTGTTCCAAGTACGCATGGCGTGTCCTCTAGTTTTAGCTATTATATGATTCTTTCCTTTTTGAAGTACTCATGGCGTGTCTTCTAGTTTTAGCTATTATATGATTCTTTCCTTTTTGAAGTACGCATGGCGTGTCTTCTAGTTTTAGCTATTATATGACTCTTCTTTTTGAAGTACATATGGCATGTCCTCTAGTTTTCGCTATTATATGACTCTTTCCTTTTTGAAGTACGCATGGCGTGTCCTCTAGTTTTAGCTATTACATAACTCTTTCCTTTTTGAAGTACGCATGGCGTGTCTTCTAATTTTAGCTATTATATGACTCTTTCCTTTTTGAAGTGCGCATGGTGTGTCCTCTAGTTTTAGCTATTATATGACTCTTTCCTTTATGAAGGTCTTGGATTTTTTGTTTTATTTTTTAAAAGTATGACTTCAATCAAATCATCATAAAGTCAGAAAAAAACAACATATGAATCCAAATTAACGTGTATTTATACTAAAGTAATACAAAGATGACGACAAAAGATTTAGAAGTGAGTAGTTTTTCGAGATTTACAATTATACTGTAAATACAGTATAATTGTAAATCTCGAAAAACTATGCACTTCTAAATCTTTTGTCGTCATCTTTGTATTACTTTAGTATAAATACACGTTAATTTGGATTCATATGTTGTTTTTTTCTGACTATGTGAACGAAAAGACACACATTTGCCCATTTTCCCATTGGAAATAGTGATATGTTGAAATATCACTGTCCTGGTCACAAAAGCAAAGTTTGTGGGGAATAATAGCCATGTTCTATACTTTTGAGGCATAAGCAATTAGGAAATAACACTTACTACCCAGGAACAAAAAAAAAATAAACATTTTGTTACACAGTGCAATCATTGATAGGTAATTGTCTTCACTGTTACAGAAATTACTTTTATTTTTGGTAAGAGTAATTGAGGGAACTGCTTTGAGTAATCAGAATCGGTTTGCACAGCTACATGTTAACTTGTTAGTAAACAATTAGGGTAGAAAAAATGTCAAGTACTTCTGCAGATTAATCTGAGAGTTTATTAAGAGGTTAAAACTAATCATTGCATAACCCTACCTGTCATGCACTTCCATTCACTAGGGTTCACATGGGTTAATATCTACAGTATTTCTACACTTGGCTGAAGAAAACTCTGCTTGCATGCCTTCATTTCAGATAGTCTTGGCTGTGAAATGTAAAATTAATGAAGTGTAATAGTAAGCCTGCCTGAGAGTAAGGCAGGGACACAGAACATAAGAACATAAGCAAGTTTACAAACGAGAGGAGGCCATTCGGCCCATCTTGCTCGTTTGGTTGTTAGTAGCTTATTGATCCCAGAATCTCATCAAGCAGCTTCTTGAAGGATCCCAGGGTGTCGGCTTCAACAACATTACTGGGGAATTGGTTCCAGATTCCAACGATTCTCTGTGTAAATAAGTGCCTCCTATTTTCTGTTCTGAATGGCCCTTTGTATAATCTCCATTTGTGATCCCTGGTTCTTGTTTTTTTTTTTATGTCGAAAAAGTCCCTTGGGTTGACTTTTTCAATACCTTTTAGGATTTTGAATGCTTAAGTCAGATAGATAGATCGTCACATAGTCTTCTTTGTTCAAGACTGAATAGATTAAATTCTTTTAGCCGGTCTGCATATGAAATGCCTTTTAAACACTGAATAATTCTGGTCGCTCTTCTTGAACTCTTTCTAGAGCAGCAATATCCTTCTTGTAGCGAGGTGACACAATATTCTAGATGAGGTCTTACTAATGCATTGTAAAGTTTAAACATTACTTCCCTTGATTTAAATTCAACACTTTTCACTATATATCTGAGCATCTTGTTGGCCTTTTATAGCTTCCTCACATTGTCTAGATGAAGACATTTCTTAGTCAACATAAACTCCTAGGTCTTTTTCATAGATTCCTTTTGCAATTTCAGTATTTCCCATATGGTATTTATAATGCACATTTTTATTTTCTGCATGCAGTACCTTATACCTGTCTCTATTAAATGCCATTTGCCATGTGTCTGCCCAGTTCTGAATGATGTCTAGATCATTTTGAATGACCTTTGCTGCTGCAATGGTGTTTGCCACTCAAGTTTTCTTACTATACCAGAATCTAAGTCATTAATGTAGATTAGGAATAGCAGAGGACCTAATACTCATCCTCGCTGCACTTATTTAAACTAGTGTGGGACCAGATATCATTCATCTTAAAATGCAAGCTTGCTTTTAAATTGCTTTGTCTACTCAGTGGATGGAAGTTCATGACTGGTAAGATTTATGGAATTATTGAATTACCTATAAATCATTTTTCAAACATTTTTTATAGGTTTTTGGGAAATATTATAATAATAATAGTGTTTACTCTAGTCCTTGTATTTTTTTTCATAGAATATGGCATGGCTCCTGACTGCAGAGTAAATGTGATAAGAATATTACTGTGAGGGAAATTAGGATGTTAATGTCAAAAGCAAAGCCTAAACCCCAGAGAACAGAGTTCACAGAACCACAAAATTATACCGGTTTAAACTAAATTACTATAAATCTGTCTTCCGTTGAAACTCCAGGCAATTTTACAAATGATCCCAGAAGCATTAGTGTTAATGTACTTACTGCAAGAGATTTACTAACAAGATAACCATATAAAACAAAAGGAAATATGGAAAAACCATTTAATGGATTTAATTATTTTTCTAAATGTAGGCTAATGTTTCTACTTACATCAGCAATAATTTAAATTTTTGACATATATCGGTAAGCATAAAGTTTAGGTAGCTTTCATCTGTTAATGCTATCAGTGCATGTTCTCTGTGAACATTAGAATTCTCTTTGTACTGTGTTCCTGTTTCATATTTAAAAAAATTTCAGCGTATGCAATAGAGGTTTGTAATTCATTAATATAACTGTGAGATTCATACAGTGACTGGGGCAGGTCTCTTTGGGGCAAGAGTCATAATAATTAAATGCAAAAAAACCAGAAAAGGGCACCTGCCTTGACATTTATTGGATTTGCATGTTAGAGTCACATGATTTTCACAGTCCAATATGTAAATCTCACTAGTCATGAAATCCTGGATAGTTTTTAAACTCTGAAGTTCAAGCACTCTGGTGACTTTTCGGGATCTCTCACACGTGTCTTCTCTAACTGCACCACTGTAAAGTAAGTGATACAGGATTTTACAATCTGCTCACAAAGGTATTCTTGTAGGCTTATTATATATATATATATATATATATATATATATATATATATATATACACACACACACACACACACACACACACACACACACACACAAACAACCATAGCCACGATTTTGGAGCTACTAAAACACATGGCTCAGGCTTATCACAGAGATGAAATAGCAACAATGTTTAGCTGGCAATTTGCTGTCCATTTTTGTTGTTTTTGCCTTGCTACATGCAGCACAGTGTTAATCTTGAACATATTATGCAATCGGCCCTCATGCTTTTAAGGATTACAGATGCAGTAAAAACTCAGCCACTACCTGAGTAGTCTGTTCTATATACTGCACCAGCTTGGAAATATGTAGGGTTACTGTATTATATGTGACTCATTTTAACCGTGAGTACAGCACTGGTTTGTAATGGGAAGACAGGAAGACCACCAGCTCAGGGCTAAAAATACAGACTTCCCCTTCTAAAAACAAGAAACCTCTTCCTAACTAAATCCCACTGCACTACTTCATCTGGGTGTGTAGGTTGTGAGAGTCATTCAAAACATACAGTACACAAACTTGATATAACCTTAGTTTGAATGATCAGCCTCAGCTGTTTGCTTCTATTAAACATTAGCTAGAATGTAGTTAACAAATACAGCATGTATCGGTTTCTCTTTAAAGCTGCGGAGTCTAGTTGAATTGTACTTCATAATATGCTAGCTTGGTGTCTGTTGACGTCCGTCCTCTTGTGAACACAATTATACTGACAAGCAGACCTTTGCACCAGTTCACATTCCTCAAAGCCAGTAAACAAGTGTTATCTCACCCTCGCTATGAAACCTGCTTGCCACTGTCCCTAAGTAAAATAACTTGATGTGGTTATTCAATGCTAGCACTGCATTAAAATACCAAAATCGAAGGCTATAGCATTTTGCACAGAACATATAGTCCAATATTTTAAAAAAATGCATTTCAGAGATTAATTAGAAGAATTTCCAAGCAAGTTCTTAAAATAAAATAAATAAATAAATAATAATAATAATAATAGTAATAATAATAATCTTTTAACAGCCTGTCTCTCGCAGCTCAACACTAATTTCCCCTGTTTTTGGCGTGTTTAAAAATCTCAGATTGTAAATCAAGATCTGCTTTCAGAAATGGTAATGTTCCAGGGAAAAAGCTTTCAAAAGCATACATAAACTTTGCAAACATTCTCTTTATCTAACATCAGTGGAGTATTGTACTTTAATGGTGTCAAAGTTGGGCAGCGCTCTTTCCATTAACATTACTGGCAGGCACCTGTTAACTAACATTTTTATATGCTGAGAGAGCACTGACACCTTTTTATTGGGTGGAAAAAAGTGGCACTTCTTTACTATCAACTTTGCCTATTGTGTGTATCTGCTTCATATATTATCTAGTATTAATTAAAGCCTTCTCCACCTGTAGACATGGGTTTCTAAATTCTAAAGCCATACTTATTTATTTTATACTTAAAAATGTAAAATGAAATAGACCAATAGTGTTTAACTGCAGTGGTATCACGGCCATTGACACCCTCCCAGCATTTCAGTGCCAGCAGAGATGATTAGAATTTGTACTGTCATGTAATTGAATATAGTAGTTGGGATTATGATTATAACATGCTTTAATGTAAACAAGCCTTACAAACAGCTTTTATTACTGACTGTATAACTTTACAATTAATATATACTGTACTGTATTAATACTTATATTCATCCTGTTCACACCCCCCTTATTAGCATTAATTATTATAAAAACAACTAAACAAAGCTTTTAATGGCTCAGCTTCACTACTTCGAAAATATATGCCGCAGTCAGAGAAAAAAAATGCTGCAGTATTTTTAGCCTTTTATTCCCCAAGCGATGCATTTTACTGACTTAAATGAGCCTTGAAGACGATGAAATACAGGCTGCTAAATGACTGGTTTATTCCTATCCTGTAGCTTAGAGCAGAGACCTGGGATGTGTGGAGGCATACCAGCCTGATAGCTCAGCTGTTGAGATGCTGAGAAAAACCAGTCTCAAACTTCTCAGCTGCTGCTTGGCATGATGAGCTGAGAACACTGTTTAAATATAGAAGTGTTGCTCAGTCCTACAAACCCACCCTTAAATCAGACAGAGAACAAGAAAAGGGATAAGAACATTTCATCAACAACAACAACAACAAAAAACAATGACATATATTCTACAAACTTCTAAACAATAATTAACAACAGTTTAAAAACCTGGGCGGGAACATATATATTATATATATATATATATGGTATAATATATATATATATATATATATATATATATATATATAATATATATATATATATATATATATATATATATAAGTATATATATATATATATATAAATCCTGGTGCTGTGACCTCCTCCTCCCCCTTCTCTCTCTCTCTCTCTCTCTCTCTCTCTCTCTCTCTCTCTCTCTCTCTCTCTCTGAAACTTTGTGAGAAGAAAGTAGTCTTTCATTTTTGGTGTACAGGGTCAAGGCTCCTGTCTTTTCATTAGGATTACGCTGGCTGTGGTGACAGCATTCTGATCAGGTAGGAACACAGACTGTGCGACTCGGGTGAGCAGTTCAATTGGGAATGGGAATGCTGTGTTTAATATCTACAATGAAGAAAATTATACTATCTAACAGGCATAGAACGTAATATTCATATTAATAAGGTTTTTCATATTGATTCATGTTCTTAAGAAAATACTGTAGGTTAATCTCAGGACTCTTGTAATAGCATTTCAATTGAGTCCTGAATCACTGTGTGTAAGATTTCGTGTGTGAAGCCACTTGTAAATATTAAGTTAGAACTGGAACTAAGAAACAATGACTAATGGTTTATTGCAAAACAGCAATAAAACATGTTGGATTGCAAAGGAAGAACACATGTATTGTGTCTCTTGAGGTTAAAGTGCACAGATTAAAGACACAAACTGGCAGGAATACAGGAGATCCAGGCAGAAGAATCCAGCCGTAAATCAAAAGGGATTACAGCTCTTCTTCCGACTTTGAGATGAGTGTAGCTATTTAACTTTTAAAACAAAGCTTCACGCAAATGTTTCTTCAAATAATTAGTTGATTCCATTTTACTAGCTCAAAAGCAGGTGGTTACAAGCCGTAGGAGTCTGTGAGTGTTTAGGGTTCAGATACTACACATCACCTCAGCTGCATGGTCTTTTTCTTTTTAGGGTTCAAATACTACACATCACCTCAGCTGCATGGTCTTTTTCTTTTCCGATGCACAAGACATTAAGATCCTTATAGAAGTTTCCCTTATTAAAAGCATAGTGTGTGATTAGCAAAGTGAAAGGGTGGTAAAGCATAGGTAAGCATTGTAAAGACCAGATGAATGGTAAAGTATATATAAAAATTGCAAACCAAGGTAGACTATGGTAAATACACAGTATAACCATGGGAAAAGCAAAATACCATGGCAAACCTTTATAAAGGCAATCCCACTCACTACAGCAGAAAGTGCTGCTCTCCTGCTTCATTGACTTCAGCAGTGACACGGTGAAGCCGTCTGTGCAGAGTGATGTATGATTAACCCCACTGAAAGTAGAAAGGTGAGTTTGTGGTATTCATTTGTTTTCTGACGATGTTAAGTTCTCACGCTGGCTGACACATGTATCTTCAGTTGGACAATAGGCTGTGGATGTGGCAGGTAAATGGTTAAAGATGCTACTTAGATACACACATCTGAATATATAGAACTGTGCTGTAGTTGTCCAATCCGTAAATGCTGTTATGTAGTTTGAAAGTTTAGTCCTTGTGGGAAATAATGTTTTGCTAAAAGGAAGGGTAAATGAAGTCTGCCGTGCTCTTTTTGTCATCTGAGAAAGTCTAGTTTGGTTTTTTTTAGACGTATTTTAGAAACATTGTGGCACATACTCAAAGGTCGTGAGAATGTTTTTATCTTTCTCGCAGCTCTGCTTGTGTTGAGAATGTTCTGCGAAAAATCGCAAGTAAGCGAAATCTAAAACAGTTGCAGAGAAACTGCAATTATCACAGCGCTGCGGGAATTAATACATTAACATGAATTAACACAGGAAATCAGCCATCGCAACTCTCTCGAGGTATATAACTGCAAAATGAAGACACGTTATTTGGTCTTGAGGCATAGCCCCAGCACGTCTCTAGCTATGAAAGTTAAAAATGTCATTAAATGTTTTACTCTCAAATGCGTTTTCTTACAGTTCTCAATAGTTTTATCTATTCAGCAAGCTAAACAGAGACAGTCCACTTTCAGGAACATTTAATTACTCTACCATTTACATGCCATAAAGATGGCACTGGTTGCGAAAGAAGGACCGTGACTCTATTGACGTGATTGATTGATTGAATGATACAAGCAAATTTCTACACTACTTGGTTTGATTGATTTTTAATGAAAACAAATATTGTAGCCTACTTCACTAAGGTGAAAACTGCCTTCTGTTATTTTAAAACACCACTGCTTCCGATTATATTACTGCTTAATAACAGGAACAACATTTCATTCAGGATTAGGGTTGAACTTAAACACGTTCATGCCTACCTGTACCCCTCCCCCACGCAGGAACACTGCCTGCTAACTTCCCCTATATATATACCAGTCGGGTTCTCTCGTTCCCTTTTTCAATGAATATAATTGAATTAATAGAGAATAAAAACAAACCAAGCTCATAAAGAGAATGTCTGTGTAGGGTGTTTGTGTGTGCGTGCGTGTTTTCATTTCTTCTTTTTTTTTTTTTAATCAATGTCATCTGAATACCTTTCCCGGCACCGCTTTCTTTACAAATTAAGCACTGGTAATTAATATTGTTTAAAATAAACCACAAATAAATTAAATGTTTGAGTTGGAAATACACCAAAATGTTATTATGTTTAATCAAAATATAAATCGACTAAGGACTTCTTATACGCTGTCTATATATTCTGCCCTCACGATATTTCCTCTTTTTCTGTTGCTCTCCTAGCATTTGCAAATACAGCTGTCTGAAAACCACGTCCACTCTTTAACTGGAACCAGAGATTGTCCTGAAATGCTTCTTGCGAAATAATTAGGAGTGTAACGAGCTTTAAGTGATTTCCATGCAACACAGTGATTTCCGAGATTATTCGTGATGACACCTCCCCCAAGAGGGAACGCACTTACGTGAGAACAACTCGCAAACCCATTTTTACCAGCGCAGCATCTATGTTGAATCTCACTCAAAAGCGAAACTTTTGTTTCTCAAAAAGGACTTGCGGAATAAAAATCTCTGCAACTCCACTTCCGACACACGCAAGGCGTTCGAATATTTGGCCCGTTGTTTTTAGTGTCTGAGATGTGGATGTGAATTGTCTTTGTGTTGGTCAGTACTGTGTCCTGGCTGTTTATGTGCTGGAAGCTAGATAAATCTGTATATTAAATATGAGAGTTCAAAATGTTTTTTCAAACACTTTATCTGGCATCCTGCCTCCCCCATAATTTTGACTCCTTCAACTTCAATTCTACTTTCTGCCTTCTTAAAATATTAGGACAATTTGTTGTTGTTTTTCTGTGTTCTCAAAGTCCTGATATCACTGATTGACATCATTTTGAAAATGTTTAACCAACTGGATGTTGGACTTCATTACCCTCTCCTCATTGTGGCTTTGTTGGCATCTGTGTCATTATTTCAAGAACAGCCAGATGATAAGGAAAGATAGTTAACAGTGACATCACACTGCTATTACAGTACAGCAATCTCAGACTACAGGAAATAACAGACCCTGTTTTGTTTTTTTACAATCAACACCACTGTTTCTATGACAGCAAAACATCTATTCAAGAGACAGGGCCCTCTTGTTTTCTCTAATTTTTTACAGCAGCACCAGCAGTTGTTCAGTACATACAGTACAGAAGTTCATGATGTGATACAAACTCTTTACTTGGTCATGATACAGCTCTGGAATTTGCCATATGATATTTAGCACAATATATCACTGAACAGTTTGATTTAAATATTTGTTGTTAATTGATTTTTTAAGTCATTTGTACTTTAAATTCTGTTTTATCTTTATTATTTAATCTTTTTTTATTATTTAATTGCTTATTTGGATTATTCTATACTATTACAAAATGGCAAGTATAGAGAGAGCAGTCTCATTGGCTAACAAGTCTTACAGCCCGAGTGGATATGTCACTATACCAGTACAGCTCCGAACTGTTCTGCCTGATTCACTTAGTAGGGTGGGTGAGAATTTTATAGCAGAATAAAGCACTCCAGATGGTTCAAATATGGTCCAAGATCTGTAGGAATAGAAAAAGCCTTGTGCTGAACAACCACCTGTCAACACCCTGACGCCTCTCATTGCTTTCTTTTATTGCCATGTTCTTTCATTTGAATGTCTGTCCTAAATCTCTATAGAACGTGTGCATACTTGGGTGGGTTTCCATGATATTGAAAGTGTTTTCCACATAAAATCTGAACACACTGACAGCCCACAATGGTCAATGTTTTCCAGCCCTTTCTGTGTGTGCATTTTAACCCCCCTGTAAAAACATATAATTCTGTTAGTAGGTATTGTACTGTATCTGACGATTTTCTAGATAAGGTGGCCAGGACTACATTACTATGGAAATCAAGTTCCCTGCTATGACTGGGTGTAAGAGTTATTTAGCTTGTAATCTAGGTCTGTTTAATGTCAACAAGTCTGTTCTCTAATTGTCCTGGCAGTAAAGTTATTACTCCCCCAAACCTTACTGGAAATAAAGGTCATGTCTGTCTGAGATTTCACTGGGGAGAGAACCTCAAGTCTCTCCCCTGTGAGTTTTATAGAGATAGTTAATTTGAGTCCCTCCGTAACTGTGTGATACAGTTGCTGCATCATAATCAATATGTTGACAGCTGCAGCTGACATGTTGAATTCTCTTGGGCACGTTTTTGTTTTTTATAAATGGTAAGGAAAGATAACTGCCATAGGGTGGCTCTGCCAAGCCCTTGCACTGCCTGTCACTGTACCTGTGTGTTTGCACTCACGGCAACAGCAGATTGCTTAATATACTCCTTCCCCTTTGCCAGTTAGATGATGTCAAAGTTTAATAAAGTCCAGTGATACTCTCAATATCTGCTCTGAAACCAAACATGACGTAGATTCTCCTAAGACTTGACTGGCAATGTATTTCAACAAAGAAAAAAATAGTCACTCATCAATATAACTGTGTTGAGTGCATCCAGAAAAACACACACAATAAAGTTATTGGAACAAAACAACCCCAGTATATACATACAAACATGCATAACATGGTTACAATCCATATGCATTCCAATGGATTCACTGTTATTACTGTGGTGTTCCACACTTGAACCCATAATGAATCTGTGGACATTGTTGCTTTAGGTATTCATTTGGAACAGCAGTGTAAGTTAATGACGGCGCGGGTATGTATTTGAGATTTACAGTACAAGGCATGGCACACAGTTGAAAGGTTATAGTTGATCAATGTTTATATGAAGTCATTGAGTGAGGTTGTTAAGTCCCAGCTTTCTTGTCATTCACTTCAATGAAGTTTAAATTACTCCCACATCTGCATACTGGAGGAAGGGGTGAGCAACACAACAGATGGAACATTTAAACACAGTACAATGCTATACTTTGAATTGTATAGCAAGAAGTGTGTCACACTGCCTTATAAAAGTTTACCATGGTATTTTTGCACTGTATTTTTGTAGTTTCCCCATGATTATACTTTGCATTTACTATAGTTTATCCTGGCTTGCAATGCTTATTAATATGGTGTACCATACCTTGCTATTCTTTACAATGCTTGGCTATGCTTTACCGTGTGTTCACTATGCATTATTACATTTTGCTTTGCTTTTACTATTTTTCACAAGGGCTTTAATAATGTATATTATTGGATTTCTAGTTACAAAAAGGTATTTTGAAATACATTTCATTCACTGAAAGGAATGATTGAGTACATCAGTGATAATTAGAAGTTTAAACCCAAGTTCTGAATGTTGTATGTTGGGATCTTTGGCCCAATTAGATACATTCACATCCAATCAGCCCTTCTGTGAAAGTGTGGCTAGCCTATAAATGAAATACAAAAATTAAAGCAGGCTGGTTGTGTTATTTTAACTGGGTGTATTTAGTACCATTATGTCTTAATAAACCATTGCCATCTAAAAGCAATTGTCTACTGTAAACCCCTTTGTAGTGTGTGGTAGACTCCGTCATCCTACTTGAAATGAGATATAGCACCTTAGAGAGAGACATAAATAGATATTAGGGCTGTCAATTAATCACAGTTAATGTTTTAGATTTTTTTTTACTCTCTGCCTTGACTAGAGTGAATTCACTTGGTGCATGCAATACAGTAAATACAGTCGTCGTTTGAATACAAAGTTAGTCACAGAACTGCATTATGGAGCAAAGCACTAAAAGTGAAGGACTTATGAATGGGAAGTTTTTTTGTTGTTGTTTTTTTTTTAACTTTTTGACAGTTCATTGGCTAAAAGACTGTTACTAGAATCTGTTAGTTCCAATATCACAGAATGCATCTAAACTGTACCACCTCCTAGCTGTAAACACACCTTCACTTCTCAAAATAAAATTTCTAGCAGTTATTCTGCTACAGGCAGCAACAACAGAACAATAAATGAAACGCTTTTTTTTGTTTTTTTGTTTTAACAATTTCAGGGACTCTTCCTGCAGCCTGAGCCACTAGAATTTAACAGGCAGAAAGTAGCTTTTTTTTTTTTTTTTTTTTCAGTCCATGTTCACATTGTGAGTGACATTTATAAAGTGAGTTTGTAATAACAAGGATTCCTGTTCATGTCTGTGCTGCTCCATCATATGATTGTTTATTTATTATTTATTTATACAGGTTGATTTATAAAGGGAAGTTTGTAGGGTAACAAGGGCTCATTCTAGTCAGTCTGTGTACTCATAATTTTAAACTGTAAATTTTAACTGAGTTATTGTAATGACAGACAAGGGGCTGGGGATACAATGTATAACTAATGCTGTAACATTAGGGGGTGCTGACCATCATGCTATTTTATTGTTTATGACTTTTTTATTGATACGGATTGCCTTTTTTAAAACAGCACAATACATATGGGTATGAGATTTGTGTTGACTAACATCGATGCTTTTAATAAAAGATAAAATATATTCAAAATGACTAAACGTGCAGTTAAAGCTAGTTCATGTAAAATAAATTTTGGGATTGTCGGATTTTTTCTCAAATTTGATTAATAGCAATGCTGGAAAACAGTTTCTATGTATATAATGATTCAAAACATATAAATACCCTGACGAAATATACCGTCAAGCAAGCAATATAATCGGCGTGAAAATGCAGTAAGCTGAGTAATAAACTGACTTGTGATCAAGCAGTTGGCTCAAACTATTTAGCAGCAAATGCTGGAGTTTCTCTGTATAATTGTGTGTAAATATAAAACCATAAAGATGGGCCAGCAATATGAATCCAGAAATAAGAAAACAGGGTTTTATGATGGGCATTTTTTGGATGATGATAATAATAATCAGTATCAGTAATCAAACAAATTTGAATGAGATGGATGCAATATGTATATACAAAGTCTATATATTTTGAGGCAATTACTAGAGAATACATGCCTGGAAATCCCTTTGGGTTTATTGTAGTCTATGGTGATGAGAATACATAATGTGCATATTAAACTGTTGCAGAAAATGAAAGCATAAGCACACACAAGCAAGTAAATATACACTGCAATAGTCCAGTTTAAAAATGAGTTAGGACAATATGTATTTGTTGAAAGTCAGAAAAAAAAAAAAAAAAAAAAAAAAAAATATATATATATATATATATATATATATATATATATTATATATATATATATATAATATATATAATATTGTTAATGATTTCCAGTTACTTCTAGGGTACCTTTTATTTATGCCAGCAGAGTATATATGTTTTGCTTTGCCTAACAATCTACTGCTGCTAATTCTATGATTATTAAGAGACTGACAGGATGGGATGAACAGGAACAGTTCCCAGTTCTGCCTTCATGTTTTATCTGTGACGTGTGTGGGAAAGCCAAGGCCCTTCTGCTGTGCACAGGGGTCAGAGGGCTTGCTCACAGTGACCTTTAGAGACATATTACATTCTCAAATGCTGAGGCAAGCCCAGCAATTCCAAGTGAATTCAAAGAATGTTGACTGAAGAGATGTGCACTTTATGACAGGACCACCTGATATTTTAAAAACATAAATGATTACCTGCAACTACAGTTAGAAATTACCTTGGAAAGAGATCTCTGAAACTACAGTTCGACATTACATTGGAAGGAGATCTCTGAAACTACAGTTCGACATTACCTTGGAAAGAGATCTCTGAAACTACAGGTAGACATTACTTCGGAAAGAGATCTCTGAAATTACAGGTAGACATTACATTGGAAAGAGATCTCTGAAACTACAGTTAGACATTACATTGGAAAGAGATCTCTGAAACTACAGTTAGACATTACCTTGGAAGGAGATCTCTGAAACTACAGGTAGGCATTACCTTGGAAGGAGATCTCTGAAACTACAGGTAGGCATTACCTTGGAAAGAGATCTCTGAAACTACAGGTAGACATTACCTCGGAAAGAGATCTCTGAAACTACAGGTAGACATTACCTCAGAAAGAGATCTCTGAAACTACAGGTAGACATTACCTCGGAAAGAGATCTCTGAAACTACAGGTAGACATTACCTCGGAAAGAGATCTCTGAAACTACAGGTAGACATTACCTCGGAAAGAGATCTCTGAAACTAAGGGTAGACATTACCTCGGAAAGAGATCTCTGAAACTAAGGGTAGACATTACCTCAGAAAGAGCTCTCTGAAACTACAGATAGTCATTACCTTGGAAAGAGATCTTTGAAACTACAGTTAGACATGGTGCACATTACAGTATAGGAATATAACCCAAGGTATCTTAGCCATGTGTGTTATGATGTGCCTAGTATTTGAAACTTTGGATTTCATGTACACGCATAGATGTGAGCAACCAGTGCCCTTTATTTCATGTTTTCAAAGCCCATTATCATAGGTACACAGGGCCAATAGTAAGCAGTGTTGGTACAGCTCCATGATGATGCCATTGCAAATTCCCATGTGGTGACAAACCCTCCCTTGCTAAGTGAACTGTCACCATCACAGCAACTCTTAAAGACTATCTTTGTCATGACACACTTCTCCATTTGGTTATATTTATCATTTGGTTCTCATTTGGTTTTATCAAGCTGTTCTGTTATCACTAGTTGCTTCATTTGAGTCTGTGGTTCCTAACTTCATTCCTCAGGGATCTAAATATTACAAATCTTCACTTCTTTTAAAACAGTATTCAAGTCAATGAAGATGTAGTCAGTGAGAAAACGATCCTATATGTAATTGTGCCTCAAGAGTCTACCATGTAAGTAGATAGAAACATGTATATGGTACCGTTACTGGGAATGGTCATCAAGGACTTTGGAAAGCCTTGATTCAATCACCCTTCGATCTAACAGCTCTCCTG
This sequence comes from Polyodon spathula, assembly GCF_017654505.1. Taxonomy (NCBI): domain Eukaryota; kingdom Metazoa; phylum Chordata; class Actinopteri; order Acipenseriformes; family Polyodontidae; genus Polyodon; species Polyodon spathula. The sequence goes on along the minus strand of NC_054538.1, from coordinate 3,220,081 downwards.
TTAAATAGACTAGTTGTATACACAGCACAGCAACAGTATCAAGTCTACATGTACAGACTCTCTTTCCTGCTAAAAGCCAGTTAGTCAGCACAACCCGTTCTTCCTTTTATAGTCACAGTTAAAGCTGCTGTTGGGTTTAACTCATTTTTCAAAGACATTGTTTAATGCTAAAGAAGCAGTGGAATCTGGACAGCTATCTCCACCTGTCGATACCTTGTTTAGTTACGGTCAGCTAAATGCCAGAGAGACTGGACCAGAGGCTGAAATAGAATGGTTCAGTATAACCTCCTGGAAGCATTAAGACATCATTAATAGGGTATAAATTAGGGCAGCATCTAATACAGATAAGATTAGTGTCACAGACGGTTCTGGCACATCTCTTTTGTTCTATAAGTCATTAGATCCTTTTGCATGGAAGGCCTCGGTTGCAAAGGTGTGCGGTTCTTTGCTGGACCCAGATTCTGTTAAAATGTATTTGCTCACTGATGATGGGAATGAGAATGCAGAGATGGGAGCCTAGCTAACAAGACTGAAGTTTTTGCAGGTTTCAGGCTTTTAAAGACTGTTACCCACACCTGTGAGCAGAAACTGACTCACTGAGAGCAGAAACTGACCCAAGACTGTCACAGCTACTGGAAGCAGGCTGATCTTTGAGATATAAATTGAACATTTGTGAAACTGTAACAAATATTGTAGTGACTGTAATGTGATTTAAAGAATATACAACAAGTAGAACATATTATTAGCAGACCTGTGTAAGGGCTGTGAGAAGGAGTTCATTGCATTGAAGGTCAAACTGGCCTGCTGAAAATTCCAAACCTCCCTTATCAGCAAAAGCATATTTTTTAATTAGACTCAGAGTCTCAAAACATTGAGATAAAGCAAGAGCAGACTTTATGGAGCACAGTTAATATGCCAGAAGCAATCAAACTAGGTTTGATTATAGTAAGAAAAAACTAAAGTATTTAAATAAATAAGAAACCAAATATAATAACATTGAGTAAATGTGTGAGCAGTCCTGAGTTTTAATGATTAAGGTTGCATTTGCTGCTAAGCAGGTACCTAATAAAAAAATGCCTCTTGCCTTCTGTGTATATCAATGAAGTAAAATAGAATTGCAGTTTATGAGAGATTGCAATATTAACATACCTGAATGTTATAAAATTATTTATAGTATAAACTGTAAGTTTACATATACAGCGAACCGATTTGTAACCTCGTTTTCACCTGCTTGTAGTACAGGCAGTGTTGAAAATGACTCATTGGTTTTGGCCGATGAAGCAGGGATTTTTGATGGTCAGCAACTTAAAAGCCAAGATCCTCACTATAATGAGCGATCTCATTACTATTAACGAACAAAATACCTTTTGTACAACAGAAGGTGGGAGTTTATATTAAAACATATATCACAAAAAAATAATTAAATTAATTAGAACCTGGCAGTAAGAGATGGGAATGGAAAGTGTAGGACATGTTAATACGTTAAGTTAGATGTTGGTTTGAAATAATGAGTATTAGAAAATGCTTACGATAGTGTTTCATATTAATCAACCCTAAAATTGGCAAAAAGCAGAGGTTGTCTTAAAACCTGCTTTAACTGGGTTTTGTATGAACAGTGAAGGAGGCCAGACTTAGTTCAGTCACTATAACACTATGGCATTCTAATATATTAATGATAGCATGTATTTAGATATAAATAACTGGATCTTCCATTAAAAGCTTAAAAGATTTATCAATGGAGTAAAATAATATTACAATTTCTAGGAGCAACTGTTATACTGAAGTAACTAAAGTTAAACTGTTGAAAGAACATTGTAAAAGTTTATTATAACAGAAGCATGGCACTGACAATATTGTAAACATATTGTTGGAACACATGTGAGATAATGTTCATGCTGTGGATTTGGAAAGTGCTTACAGGGAGTTTCATATTAATTAAAACAGTGGCCTTGCCAACTAAACAAGTTGATTGGAAACCTGCTTGTGCAGGCAACTTTTAGAAACAGAGAGAGGTCAGTTTTAGTACAAGCATGGTACAAGTTAATATAAGGCTATTATATTTAACACATTTCCATTATAGCTTACATTTAAATGGAAATAACTGAACTGACCACTGTGTGCTTATTCAAAGGCTTGCCATACCTGTATATGAAAGTAAACTAAACTGAAATGGTGATGAGACATGTTGCTCAGAGGGAATATATTAGGCTCAGATTTATATAATCACAGAATGACTATATATATATATATACACACACATAAATAGCATCTCTTTTAATACACATATAAACTTGTATTGTATTGTGAGGTATTATAGCAAGGATCCTGTGAACTGTGATTCATCTGACTTCTTAGAAAAAGGAGGGGTTGAAAAAAGAGACACTATGAGATCATATTCCAATATTTTTGGAAATAAGTTATATCCAATTAATTTTGAAGGTTGTTGAACAAAACCAATTAGTTTTAAAAAAGAGTTGACTGGATCCTTCTAGAATATATCATTAACTCAAAGATAAGAACTGTCAAGGCAGATAGATGATCAGATTTAATTGGGACTCCTGACATATTTAATGGAGGGGAAATCCTATACAAACCCCAGTCAAGTATTGCTCAACATGTTAACTACAAGCTGCTGTGATCCATGCTCTGAGGATCTCTGAAAAAACTGATTCCTGTTTGGTCAAAGTCAAGTCTCTGCCTTTTTAAGACAGTTCTGTCCTACACTACATTTCCATTTACTGGAAGGTAAGCATATATTTGAACGTAATAACTCTTTTATATTGATGCATTGCTATAAGGTATAGGATTTATATTTTAGCTACAGAGAGTGATATATTGAATGTTCAAGAACTTAGCAGTGGACGCTTTAGCTTTTTACATTTTATAGCCTGAAGGCTAAGCGTATGACAAGTATATTTGTATTACTGGATTGAAGTACTAATGCTGTCAAAACTGTAAAGCACCAGGAGGGGTGCTGCTACGATTACATTTCTATTAAGCACCAAAACATTTATAGAGGAGGTTTTGGACAACTGTGGCTTGTTCTGCCAGGGGTCTGGAAATGTAATTCAGACCATTACATGAACGTTTAAATTCCTATATTTGTATAGTTTCATAAAACAAAAAGTATTATAGTTAATGTTATTGTGGCAGGCAGCCATTACCCTGTAAGTAATGTGTGTATGGGTATGTAAGGTTGGCAAGGATGGGGTTAAATCTCTCACTGCCAGGTGTTGTCATTCCCAAATTAGGTATATATAAGGAAGGACAAATCCTTTGTTTGTGAAGGGAGTAGGTGAGTAGGGGGTGATTAGGGGGTGATTAGGTGACTAGGTGAGTAGTAGGTGAGTATGTGCTGTTTAGGTAAGTGCTGTGAGTTTTGTATTGTTTTTGGAGAATTTGGTCAGTGAAGGCGAATGTCCAGCATGACAACAAAATTGTTTTGTTTAGCCTTTAATTTTGGCCCTTGTGCCTGTTTATTTGTTCCTGTGTTTTTTATGTTTTTTGTTTAATAGCTTCACTGCGGCTTCTGTCTCTGAATCTCTAATTGCTGCAGATAACATCTTGGGCTGTGACATTATTCTGTCACAGTCACATAGTAAACAAGGTCAGACTGGTCTACAGGTGAACACGTTGTACCATTTTTCAAATGCTGTATGGCAGTTGGGAAATCTACAGGCCAAAAGATGCTTTAGATGCACATTTGTAAGTAAATATCCATGACTGGTTTTAGCAAAAGTTGAAGAGTGTAAAGAGGGGAATGCTCTGTAAATCTCATAATGCCAATAATGGTCCCGGTAATAATGCTAATAATGGTATTATAGCTATGCCTAATCTCTTTATGTTGTTCTCTATGTAAATAGCACAAGATTAACTAGACACAGAAGTTCTAATTACTAGTATAAACCAGCCTTTATTTGTTTAGATCTATTGAAACAAAATATGAATAGCCAACCTGGAATATATATATATAATATATATATATATATATATATATATATATATATATATATATATATATATATATATATATATATATATATATATATATATATACATACCAACAATTCAGTAACTAGCTATAAAAAGCACAGTAATACATATCCAGAGATATAAACAGCCTGTTGTGGAATGCAGTTGGCAAGAGTGTCTGTGTAACTCAAAGGTTCCCAATCCAAAATAAGACCGCTCTTTATTTATAACTGTGATGGCCCTGGGTCAAAGTGGAGCAGAGCAGTAAAATGAAAGATCTGCTATGAATGGCATGTTTTCAGATGCTGATAGCATGATATGTCTCCCCTCTATCCCGGACAAGCCCTGAGCACAAGTAGGAGTCTATAAATAATCTTGAGAGATTTCATTAGGGGACAGCTGGGCTCAAAGGCCAAGCACAAAGTCTGAGGAGCATGGGATTTTAGAAAATGTCAGATCTTTGGTTACTCCCCCATGGAATTCTTAACCTGGGGTTGTGAAACTAGGCATAGCTAAGATAAAACACAAAATTAGTAAATGCTGGTAACCATTTGGAGTGGTCCTGCTTCTGCACAGATGTCCATCTGGGTGAGATGAAATCACATTCAATTCAGGTGACTTCTTGCCCTTCTAGGTTACACAGTGGCTCAATAGCTAGTATTGAACCCCAGATCTTTTATCTGTTAGTCAACAAACAGACCATCTTGCTGTTGCCATTTTAAACAAGAAATGCCCCATGCAACATTTAGCAGCCTTGATGTTTCTGTTTATATAAACCTTTGAACCTGGGATCAATAAACTACTAACAACCAAACGAGCAAGACGGACCGAATGGCCTCCTCTCATTTGTAAACTTTCTTATGTTTTAATTGTACAATTATTTGTAAATTAGCTGGTAGTAATTTATTAATACTTTACTTTGTTTGTACAGCCTGGAAATTTTGTTTTTAAAAAAAGGTTTTGCTTTTTGTCTTTCCTTGTGTTTAAATTGCTTTGTTTTGGCCCTTGTGCCCTTTCATTTTTGTGTTTATTTATTTAAAATAGGTATTTTGTTTGAACTGCAGTCTGTCTCTGTGGCCTCTATCCACTCGCCAGCCTGCCACAGGGTATTAATATTATGTGTGTATATATATATATCAGTATATATCATATCTTTCTTTTTTTATATTGCTTCAGCTGAAATGTGTTCCTACTAGAGACAGGCTGAAAGAGAGTGCTGTGTAAGACAGGGCACACAAGCAGGGCTTATCTGTCAGACTGCTTATGCATGGGTAACATTGTTTTTAACTATATAATAGCCTCTTGGTGTAGCCACTGCTCTTTTGGGATACCATTGTTTAACATAGTTTCAACTGGGGTAACCATGGTATGAATAATCTTCATTAGCGATGGCCCTTCTGTTCATGATTAGAAGATCCGCATTGCCTCGGATTGTGCTGCATTGAGACTGGAAGATTGTCTATTTTGAGTCAATGCAAATACATGGAACACGTCTGATTGTGTTACAAACTCAAAGTGTACTGACCGAAATTTTTACATGAGTTTTCCACCATTGTCTGTGAAGTATTTTGCAGGTTGTACAGCCTCAGTACGTAAACAGACTATAGTAAGCATTGCACACCACTCTTGTGCACATGTCTCTTGCTATATGTACACATTTCAAATACTTTTTTTTTTCTTCTGTCTTTTTTTAATGACTTTCAGTTCTAATGAGAGAAATGTGTGCAAACCCCTTAGAGCCAGTCGAAATGGTTCTTTCAGCCATACTGATATATCCCTGTCAGGATAACATAGCATGTGAAAAATAAACATGACTTCATCCATTAATACATTCCAAACAGAGGATTAATTATTTGATGTGTTCACAAGGGAGGTGCTGCAGATTTGTCATTTATCTGCAAGCAATTATGAATCATGAGGTCATCCTAATACACAAACTGGATTACCAACAGATCACTTGGGCATTGTCAGGGTATTATTATATCATTCTAATATTAGTTTCACAGACCCTGATTAGCTCTAACCTTGGATTACCTTACCTGAAATAACATTGAGCAGTCCAAGATTATGCTGCAGATACTTTGATCCAAGTCACTGTTTGTGTTCTACTGTATGTTGTTGTGGGCAGAGCAAAGCTCTGCCCTTTTTAAATTGGCAGGGATGGGGTTAACTTCCCCTACCTGCCTGGGTTTATTATGTTCAGGTGGCTGGGGTTGATTAGTTGATTAGTTTAATTAACGATCAATCAGCGCCCAGCCACCTGATATAAAAGGAGGCCTCTGCTTCTCATTTGGGGGGAGAGGGAGCTGAGGAAGCAGGTTGGGGGGGGGGGGGGGGGGTGCAGGTGGGGGGGGGGGGAATGTGGGGGTGGAGGTGGTGGAGGTGGTTGAGGTGGAGGTGGTGCAGGTGCCCAGCCTGGAAACCTGAAGCTTTTGTAAGTTTTGCTTTTTGTGTTTTCTTTCTTTGTGTTTAAATTGCTTTGTTTTGGCCCTTGTGAAAGTTCATTTTTGTGTTTATTTATATAAAATAGTTATTTTTTTGAACTGCAGTCTGTGTCTGGGCCTCTGTCCACTCGCCAGCCTGCCACAGTTGTATTAATATTATGTGTGTATATTTTAACTATCAGTTGTAGCTCATGTCTTTCTTTTTTTATCTTGCTTCAGCTGAAATGTGTTCCTACTACCACAGGCTGAAATCAGTGCTGTGTAACACAGGGCACACAAGCAGGGCTTATCTGTCAGACTGCTGCATGGGTAACATTGTTTTTAACTATATAATAGCCTCTTGGTGTAGCCACTGCTCTTTTGGGATACCATTGTTTAACATAGTTTCAACTGGGGTAACCATGGTATGAATAATCTTCATTAGCGATGGCCCTTCTGTTCATGATTAGAAGATCCGCATTGCCTCGGATTGTGCTGCATTGAGACTGGAAGATTGTCTATTTTGAGTCAATGCAAATACATGGAAAGTTGATGGTTACACGACTGTAAAAGAAATATGAGTGGCCAATTTCTGCTTGTATTTTAAGGTTGTAATTAGTGGTAAACAGACTATTAAGCATTGCAACCCTCTGTCATGTTCTTGCTATATGTACACATTTGTACTTTTTTTTTTCTTCTGTCTGAAATGACTTTCAGTTCTAATGAGAGAAATGTGTGCAAACCCCTTAGAGCCAGTCGAAATGGTTCTTTCAGCCATACTGATATATCCCTGTCAGGATAACATAGCATGTGAAAAATAAACATGACTTCATCCATTAATACATTCCAAACAGAGGATTAATTATTTGATGTGTTCACAAGGGAGGTGCTGCAGATTTGTCATTTATCTGCAAGCAATTATGAATCATGAGGTCATCCTAATACACAAACTGGATTACCAACAGATCACTTGGGCATTGTCAGGGTATTATGTTTGTTCCATTCATTAAAACAGTTTCAGTGTGAGGCTGTTGGTTGTTAAAGTACCACTGATTTTTTTTTTTTTTAATGATACTGTGGCAGGGCAGAAACCCTACTGTTTTAAAGAGTGTGTGTGTGGGGGGCGGGGGGCGGGTTAACTCGATTACTGCCAGCAATGGGGGGTGTAGGAGGTGCCCAAGGAGGTAACTGATTTTCATTGGGATGTGACCACTCCATATATATATATATATTATATATAGAGAGAGAGAGAGAGAGAGAGAGGAGGAAGGAGAAGACATATAGACCTCCTTTCTCCTCGTGCCCCACACCTCATTCCGTTTACCACTTCCACCTCTGACCCTCACTTCCACCTCCACCACCCACACCCAGTGGTGCAGGTGGAGAGAGGAGTGGAGGTGGAGGTGGGGGTGATGGAAGTGCAGGGAGGAGGGGAAGGTGGTGGAGGAGAACGTGAAGGGAAAGGTGGGTGGAGGGTGGAATGTGAAGGTGGAGGTGGTGGAGGTGGTTGAGGTGGAGGTGGTGCAGGTGGAGGGGAGGGCGAAGGTGAAGCTGGTGGAGGTGGTGGGTGGAGGGGAAGGGGGTGGGGTGTAGGTGGGGGTGGTGGAGGTGGTGGTGAAGGTGAGGGGAGGGCGAAGGTGGTGGGGTAGGGGTGGTGCAGGTGGAAGTGGAGGGGAGGGTGAAGGTGAAGCTGGTGGAGGTGGTTGGTATGAAGGTGGACGTGGTGAAAGTGGAGGTGGGGTGTAGGTGTTGGATGGAGGTGGTGGAGGTGATGGAGGTGGTGGGTAGAGGGGAGGGCGAAGGTAAAGCTGGTGGAGGTGGTGGGTATGAAAGGTGAGGTGTGGGTGATGGAGGTGGAGGTGGAGGAGGTGAGGGCGAAGGTAAAGCTGGTGGAGGTGGTGGGTGGGTGGAGGTGGGGGTGATGGAGGTGCAGGAGGAGGGGAGGGCGAAGGTGAAGCTGGTGGAGGTGGTGCAGGTGGAGGTGGGGTGGATGGAGGTGCAGGAGGAGGTGAGGGCGAAGGTGGTGGAGGTGGTGCAGGTGGAGGGGAGGGCGAAGGTGAAGCTGGTGGAGGTGAGGGTGAAGGTGGAGGTGAATGGAGGTGGTGTTTATTATTGCTTTTCACTCCTTCAGGTGCAGGCTTTCCAGGGTGCTGTGATGGAGGTGGTCTCAGGAGGAGGGGAGGGCGTTTTAAAATTTAAGCTGGTGGAGGTGGTGGGTTTACACAGTGCTGTGTTTCAGTGATTCACAGCAGCACTGAAGTGTATTTCGATCGAATTCACACAAGTGACTACACTTCAGCACCCCACTTCCACCTCTACACTCCACCACGTCCACCCTCCCCTCCCACTTCCACTCTCGACCACCTACACCAACCATACTCCGACCTACACACACTTTACACTCCACCCACATCCACAACCTCCTACCCCCTTCCATACCCTCCCACCTCAACCTCCACTACACTCCACCCCTGCCCATTGGCTCCCTCTCCCCCCGACTTCCACCTCCCACCACCCTCCACCCTCAACTCCACCTCCAACCCCACTACCTTCAGGGCCTCCTACCCTTCCCGCTTCCACTTCCGACCACCACCACCACGTCAGACCTCCACCCACCACTTACCTCCAAGTTTCGTCCTCCCTCACCTAAGCGCTTCCACTCCACCACCCACATTCCACCTCCAGACCCCACTTACTCCATGCAGGAGGAGGGGAGGGCGAAGGTGAAGCTGGTGGAGGTGGTGCAGGTGGAGGTGGGGGTGATGGAGGTGGTGCAGGAGGAGGGGAGGGCGAAGGTAAAGCTGGTGGAGGTGGTGGGTATGAAGGTGGAGGTGGGGGTGATGGAGGTGCAGGAGGAGGGGAGGGCGAAGGTAAAGCTGGTGGAGGTGGTGGGTATGAAGGTGGATGTACCCACTGGTCAACTCACCCAGCAGCCACAACCTTACCTCCAACACCTCCACCTCACGACCTCCACCTCCACCACCTTCCATGTCCCGCCACGCTGTCCACCTAAACCCACCCACACTTCCACTCCACCACGGTCCCCCTCCACCTCCACCTCCACCACCACTACCTTCACGCTCCTGCGCCCTCAACCTGCATACTTCGACCACCCCACCACGTCCACTCCACACCACCATACCTCCACCACGTCCTCTTCCACTTCCCGCTTCCATGTCGACCCACCCCACAACCCACCCACCTACCCCCACTATCTACACAGTTCCATACCTCCACGGGTTCCACTAGGGAGGGCGAAGGTGAAGCTGGTGGAGGTGGTGGGTGTGAAGGTGGGGTGGAGGTGGTGCAGGAGGAGGTGGGGGTGATGGAGGTGGTGCAGGAGGAGGGGAGGGCGAAGGTGAAGCTGGTGGAGGTGAGGGTGAAGGTGGAGGTGAATACCCAGTTTACGAGTGTTTATTATTGCTTTTCACTCCTTCATGGCAACATGCAATCAAGCTTTCCAGATGTGCTGTATATTGTACATTGTCTCTTAGCAAAAACTTATATATGTGTTTTAAAATTTAATCTTATTGAATGTCAACATGTTTGTTTACACAGTGCTGTGTTTCAGTGATTCACAGCAGCACTGAAGTGTATTTCGATCGAATTCACACCCTAGTGGAGAAAAGGCAGCTTTGGTTTTGGCTTCTGCAAAATAGTGATTTGTCAGCTTTTCTAAGTACAGACACTGGAACTGTAATAGCATTTGACATATCTCCTTGCAAACTGCCAAAGCTACCAGTAGAGGGCACTGCTGAGAGAGATCATTGCTGCTTGCTTGCAAAACTAACCTACCTTTCCAGCACTCTCAGAGTTTTATAAACCTCTGTGGATGAACAAACTGACACATTGATGAACAAAGTTATTAGTTAGAGGCAGGGTGTCCCAGTACTCTGCCACAATTTGATGGCGGGTAATGTAGTAATTGATTATTATTATTGATTTTATAATATGTTATTTCTTGCTGCCTTTTCATGCCAGGACCCCTTAAAAAAAAGAAATGTATATCTCAAGAGTTCTAGCTTGGTTAAATAAAACCACTTGAATACAAATTTGAATAAACTGGTTTTACTGTTATTATACAGTGTAGTGGAAATATTGCACTGATATATATGACAGAAGGCAGCGTGGTCTCCTAGCCTGTATACTGTGCAACATCGCCAAGTCACCTCATCGGACCGCCTTTCTCAAGTCCCAGACAACTATCCTCTCGGGAGTCCCTGACACCTCTCGGGAAAACCCTCTGACATGTAAGCCTTGTAAAAAAATGCTATAGTGGTAAACGAACGTGGCTATTTAGATGCACCACTGTTTAGATCAGTAGGATAGGATCCAAAGTGTTGTAATATTTTTCTTTCCTGTGTTTCATTTTGTCTACATAGGTAGGGATGAAGTCCCGGAGCAATAGTGTGGAATGTCCACCCAATGGACAAATTTGCATCTCCCAGCCAAACAACAGCAATTTGGAGGAAGATGAAGGAAGTTCCCAGGGCTCCAAGAAGAAAAACAAATCTCAACGGCAGAAAGAGGGAGAGGTCATGGTTTCAGGCACTGTGAAAAGACAGCTGAAGACCTTGGAGGCCAGCGACCAAAACAACAAGTTGCTTGAGCTTTCCAAAGATGATCTGCTCCATCTCCTCGGCATAATGGAAGGAGAAGTACAGGTAAGAGGCAGAAAGTGTTTTTCTAGTTGACACTGCCTGCAACATCTGGCTGCTGCTCTTCTGCTGAGTAAAAACACTGCCTAGCAAACTACAAAAGAAAATATATTCAAATAGTCTGTCAAGCTATACCTTTTTTGAGACTGTGTCACAATGTGCACTAAAGTCAGTAGTTTTTCGAGATTTACGATTATATTGTAAATACAGTATAATCGTAAATCTCGAAAAACTACTCACTTCTAAATCTTTTGTAGTCATTTTTGTATTACTTTAGTATAAATACATGTTAATTTGGATTCATATGTTGTTTTCTGACTTTATGTGAACGAAAAGACACACATTTGCCCGTTTTCCCATTGGAAATAGTGATATGTTGAAATATCACTGTCCTGGTCACAAAAGCAAAGTTTGTGGGGAATAATAGCCATTTTTTATACTTTTGATGCATAAGCAATTAGGAAATAACACTTACTCCCCAGGAACCAAAATTGTGTTACATAGTGTAATGAGTGTTTTTTGCGTAAAAGAAAAATCATAAACAAAAGATTTACCGATTTGGTAACTAGAGTCCTGTAACAACACAAACAGAAAGGCTTTCGTAATGATTTTCAAAATAATGGGTGCTACTTAGCGTTAACATTAATAAACTAACTGTCAAACTAAATTAACACAGCACCCCTATACGTTGCGTCAATATTTATTTGTCACGACATGTCAGCACTATTGTACTACATGTGGTGTTGATAGCGGTGTTGTCCTTTGTGTTGCGTGGGTTAACGAACCAATTAACACACAAGACTAAGCTCAAAAAAAAGTTCGAGCTTGTTAAAAGGTTGCAAACACAGCGTTCTCTTGTTGAGTTTGGTACTATACTGCCGCACAAGGTCTCAGTGATATGACGGCAGTTCTGGAAAGATTTAATAAACCAATCAGTGTCCCTCAAGACACTCTCGCGATGTTGCTTTTTTACAAAACAGTACTGTATCAGCTGTGAACGAATCGCTATCAGTGCCAAGATGGTATTCTTTTAAGCAATAATAAATCAAGTATAGTGTTATTATGTAATGTATCTGTTCTTGCAAGGGGATATCGTAATCCTGATATGTTGTAACCTTAGTGCAAAGCCAACTTTATGACCTACAAACTTATCGTAAGAATTAAGGTCACTTGGTCCTGTTGTAAGTCTGAACTTCCCCTCCCCCCTCTGTTGCTCTCTCTCGCTCTCTTTCTCTGGAATTCCTGATTCTGTTGCTTAAGGGAAATCTTTCAACCCTGGATTTAGTCCATCAGTTTTTTATGGTTTGTAACAGTCCTGACATTTACTTTAAATGCTTAAGACATACAGGAGTACTAAACATAAACTTACCATGAAAAGCAGGCATATATTTCAAGAACAATCAGTGTCAATGTAACTATAAAACATTTTTTATACAACTGAAGTTTCTTTTGGTATTACGACATTTACCAGCATTGTGTGTTTTTGTTATGGATGATGTTTGTCAATAACTTTAATACTTTAACTTTGACTCACACATTCATATGCAGTATAGTTGGTTAATTCAAGAAATACCTTCATATACAGTAACAGTTACAATAAATGCCTAAATAATCTTTTAAAGTAGAAAGATGTTTCTAAAATACATAATTCTTCACTGCAGGCACGAGAAGATATCATTCACATACTGAAGACAGAGAGGACCAAGCCTGAGGTGCTGGAAGCTCAGTATGGATCGTCAGTCCCAGACAAGGCTCTGAATGCGTTACACAGGGACGCTGTCCTCACCAAAGCAACATCCATAGGAGACGATGTGTATGAGACACCCATGGCAGAGGTACACACACGCATTGATGTTCTCATTATACCTTATGCTTACTTTTGTAATACTGTTTGATAATCAAAACACTGTCCAAGATTGTATTTGGCTGCTTTGTAAACACCCTACAGTCTATTTAATTCATTAAAATGTACTTCTGAAACCAAAATAACTACTTTAAAAATATCTATTTGTCTTAATTTGTTAACTTTGGGTTGCATTTTTCTTAAAAAATAATGCTGACTTGGACTAAAGAGCTTTGAAAATTTAGCCCAAAGTGTTCTACTCTGCATTGCTTATATTAATCTGAAGGAGACAGTCAAGGCTGTAATCAAATACACTTTCATGGAATATGTATAGCAATCATATTTGCAATGTATTCATTTATTTTGCTTTGTGAAGACAATAAGATTAGCCCAAGAACCTGTGCTCAGTTCCCGTATGTGCTGTAGGTGAGCTCGTGTTGGTGCTGTTCACGTGGGAGGATAATGAATATTCATGTTGCTTTGTTCAGCTGGACAGGCTGGAGGATAAACACAGGGAGACATACCGCCGCATGCTGGAGCAGCTCCTGCTGGCGGAGAAGTGTCACCGGCGCACCGTGAACGAGCTGGAGAATGAGAAGCGGAAGCACAACGACTACATGAACAAGAGCGACGACTTCACCAACCTCCTGGAGCAGGAGCGAGAGAGGTGAGAGGCACGCCAGCAGCACAACAACACACAATGGGGAACAGTTCACCAAGCCAGCAGCAACAAAGCCCATACAGTAATGGATAGGGATCAGCTTATATTTAGTTGAGGTAGTTGCAGTGTTCTCAGTCTAGTCCATACAGAGCCATGGCTTGCTTCCTGTATTGAGCACCCCCAGGTAAACTCACTGCTCCTCAGTTGTTCTATAATCTGTGACACATCAGTCTTGACAAGTTTCTTTTTTATTTGGACTTTTCTTCGCCTAAACATTGCATGAGGTCATATCACGGTTTTAGCAACCTGACGTGACTTGACATTAGTACAATGTTCCTCACGTCATTCATACAAACCTGATAAACGCAGATGAATTGGATTGTTATCAGTGCCTCATGATTGATGTGTGTTGAAGCGAGACCAGACTTAATGTTACCCTTGCCAAAAAACAAGCACATGATATGCAGGTTTGACAACTACAGAATGGATAGTGTGAGTAAGTTAATAGAATGTTAAGTACAGAATTGCCCCAAACTGCTATACGTTAGTGTATTTTCCTATGACAGCCATACTTCCAGTCATGGTATATCATAGAAATGTACAGTCTAGACATTGTCGTCTATATGCTGTAGGTGCTGTACTGAAGGTACTGTTAGTGAACCAAGTAAGTTTCCCTTTTTATCAATGAGGCGATGTCTGAGAGGAGACGATTGAATAAGCAGCAGGAATGGAGGTCTTCTGTTGATGTGGTTTGTACAATTGTGGTGACATTCAAGTTGAGATTTTACAAACTGGGGAGAATATGGAGACACATAACTGGGCAAACAAAAACATCCATAGATATGTATTTTCTTTGGACAAATATACTCTACAGCAGGGCTTCTCAAACCTGGTCCTGGGGACCCCCTGGGTCTGCTCATTTTAATTCCAACCGAGCTCTCAATTACTTAACCATACCCTTAATTGAACTGATCATTTGCTTAAATTACATTTTTATTTGTTTTCAGCTCTTAAATAGTTGCAGTTCAAGTTACTTATCAGATGTTATACCTAACTTGAAATATACAACTGTTCAAGAGCTGAAAACAAGTAAAAAGGTCTAATTAAGAAAATGATCCATTCATTTAAGGGTCTAGTTAAGTAATTCAGAGCTCGGTTGGAATGAAAAGAAGCAGCCACAGGGGGTTCCGAGGATTTTGAGGAGTTTGAGAAGCCCTGATCTACAGCATTGTGTAACAAAAACTGGCAGCCATTTCCAGTGTCTACAACTACTACAGTAGTTTTTGGACTAGAATTGGTGGCGGGGGGTGTCTGAGTTCTTGCAGTACGTTGCAGATACCCCTTTGGTCTGATGTTATTTGTAACTTCCCTTTTCTCTTTTCCATGCAAGCATTTTTATTAGCTTCCTTTCACAACCTGGTAGCACCCCCTACTTTATTACAGGTGTACGGCAGACATGGCACTGCCTTGCTTATTGTTCTGCTCTCTGAATTACTGGAGTCACCTGACTTAGGGAATGGAAACAGAAACATTTTGAAGAGGTTAGGAAGTGAAGTATCGACCTGTAAACTGCGTCTCTAACATGATGTAGAGCTGGGTTCAGGCTGGTCTAGTTTAAAGCCCTATTGTAAAGTCCAGGTCACTAATTAGATATAGTTATTTGAAACAGCAACGATTCGTCCCTGCACTCTCCCACAAAGCTGTTTTCAACTTTCCAAGTGGAATCTTCCTCCTTCCCTACAGGAATGTCTTTCAGCACACTGTGATAATACATTCCTTTGTGCTGCAGAAAACCCCTGGCTGCCCTTGTGGTGATGTAATGTTAGGCCCTAATCACCTGCAAAGGAAACCAATTTTCAAGCAATAAAGAAAGCAACCTTCACTTAAAAAAAAGAAAACAAAAAAAAGGGATTTGGGTTTGCAGTTTTGTTGGAAGGGTCTTTATCAGTTCTTTATTGTTGCATCAGATATATGTTTTTTCTCTTGCGTTAATGGAAATGCAGTAAATGGAAATGCAGTAAGGCAATTTATGTGTGGCGGGGGGGTTATAAATGGTGTGAGGTTAAATAGTGCTGGTGTTGGTATACTGATTATATTTTACACTCAACACCTGAAGAGATTTTCATAACAAGGGCAGTAGCAACCTTGAAAAGCATGGCAATACCAATGTATAGTACTCTATACTCTGGTCTGTGGACATTCATTATCCTGCTGATAGCATGCACTTCATTAGGAGAAACATTCTGACAGCCTCCTGCATGGCTTTCATCAGGGACACTATTCTTAGTACAGACCAAGGCTAAGCACTTAATGCTTTTTTCTTCAGAAATTGTATTTATAACGCTTGCTTTTATAGCATTGCACTGCAATATCAGTCACTGACGCACACATTGATAAGAAAGAGTTGCTGCGACCTTTACGGCTACTTTTATCCCCTTATTCGTTGGTGGTGACATCATGAATTGCATAGGCTGGTTATGAAAGAAAACTGTTATGGAAACAAAACCTTTGTATTCATGTTGACATTTCACCTCGTTTTTTGTAAGATCTTGGTTTACTGAGTTAAAAGCAGAAACCGTGCTGACAGATGAACAAATTCAAACAAATCCAACTTTAATAACTATGTGCTATGGATTTTCTTGACTGATTTATAAAACAAATATGGACTGTAGACCTCGGCTCATAGTGGAAACTAAAGGTCCTTCGGGAAGAACCATAGTTATCTCCAGGGGACAATGCTGAAAGTTTGCGGCTTCAGGCATGATAGCCCCCTGTTGGTAACTGTAGTTCTTCCCTCGGGGCCATAGTTTCCACTATATGCCTCCTCTCCACTCCATATTTACTATATGTTGTGTGGCAGAGCTGGGGGAGAAGGTGTGACAGGGCAGAATGGCAGAGCAGGGGGAGGAACTGTGACAGGGCAGAGTGGCAGAGCAGGGGGAGTAACTGTGACAGGGCAGAGTGGCAGAGCAGGGAGAGGAACTGTGACAGGGGAGAGTGGCAGAGCAGGGAAGAGTGTGTGACAGGGCAGAGTTGTGTGAGAGGTGTGACAGGGCACGGAGCAGGGGGAGGAGGGTGTGAAGGGCACCGTCTCAGGCAGCCTCTTCGGAGGGAGTCTCACCGCAGGGGGTAGGTTGTCCCCGTCTCACCGTCTCCTCCGGAATGTGTGACAGGGCAGAGTGGCGGAGCAGGGGGAGGAGGTGTGACAGGGCAGAGTGGCAGAGCAGGGGGAGGGAGTGTGACAGGGCAGAGTGGCGGAGCAGGGGGAGGGGGTGTGACAGGGCAGAGTGGCAGAGCAGGGGGAGGGAGTGTGACAGGGCAGAGTGGCAGAGCAGGAGGAGGGAGTGTGACAGGGCAGAGTGGCGGAGCAGGGGGAGGAGGTGTGACAGGGCAGAGTGGCGGAGCAGGAGGAGGGAGTGTGACAGGGCAGAGTGGTGGAGCAGGGGGAGGAGGTGTGACAGGGCAGAGTGGCGGAGCAGGGGGAGGAGGTATAACAGGACAGAGTGGCAGAGCAGGAGGAAAGCATGTGACAGGACAGAGTGGCAGAACAGGGGGAGTGAGTGTGACAGGGCAGAGTGGCGGAGCAGGGGGAGGGAGTGTGACAGGGCAGAGTGGCAGAGCAGGAGGAGGGGGTGTGACAGGGCAGAGTGGCGGAGCAGGAGGAGAGCATGTGACAGGACAGAGTGGCAGAGCAGGGGGAGTGAGTGTGACAGGGCAGAGTGGCGGAGCAGGGGGAGGAGGTGTGACAGGGCAGAGTGGCGGAGCAGGGGGAGGAGGTATAACAGGACAGAGTGGCAGAGCAGGAGGAGAGAATGTGACAGGACAGAGTGGCAGAACAGGGGGAGGAGGTGTGACAGGGCAGAGTGGCGGAGCAGGGGGAGGGGGTGTGACAGGGCAGAGTGGCAGAGCAGGAGGAGGGAGTTTGACAGGGCAGAGTGGCAGAGC
The DNA here is from genome assembly GCF_017654505.1 of Polyodon spathula. Lineage (NCBI taxonomy): Eukaryota > Metazoa > Chordata > Actinopteri > Acipenseriformes > Polyodontidae > Polyodon > Polyodon spathula. The sequence goes on along the minus strand of NC_054538.1, from coordinate 3,202,579 downwards.
AGGAGGAGGGAGTTTGACAGGGCAGAGTGGCGGAGCAGGGGGAGGGAGTGTGACAGGGCAGAGTGGCGGAGCAGGAGGAGAGCATGTGACAGGACAGAGTGGCAGAGCAGGAGGAGGGAGTTTGACAGGGCAGAGTGGCGGAGCAGGGGGAGGGAGTGTGACAGGGCAGAGTGGCGGAGGAGGAGGAGAGCATGTGACAGGACAGAATGGCAGAGCAGGAGGAGGGAGTGTGACAGGACAGAGTGGCAGAGCAGGGGGAGGAGGTGTGACAGGGTAGAGTGGCAGAGTATGAGGAGGGAGTGTGACAGGGCAGAGTGGCAGAGCAGAGGGAGGAGGTGTGACAGGGCAGAGTGGCAGAGCAGGAAGAGGGAGTGTAACATTAATGCTGAAATGAAGTGTTTCTGTAATTCTTCCAAAGTAAAATAATCAGTTCCTCGTGTTTGCTATGAATGTCACAAGCAGAATTAATCACAACATCACTAGGGGAAGAAAAAAAAGTTTAACTGATAGAAGTGTGCTTGATTATGATGTACCCTTATTAATGTATAAAGGGCATTTTTGTTGTTGAAGTAACTTTATCTGCAGATGATCTCTCTACACTTCATAAAGCCTTTGCTTTTTATCTGAATTCCTGTCTCTGCAAATCTGTACAAGCTGTTTGTTTTTGCATCATCATCAGTGACCCATCTAATCTCAGTCTCTATGCCTTTACATTTAAAAAAAAATGGTTATTCGGCATTTGAATCTGTTATAATCCCCCACATGTCATTCTAGGGTTTTCACACTTGATTGTTTTTACTGGAACTACTAGTTTTTAATGACTCTAATGTTGTTTCACTGCTATTGAATATCAGTACATGTAGTGACCATGTCTATTCAGCTAAAGCAAGCAAACCTATAGAACACTAATGGAAGCATTAGCCAAAGTGATTGTTTATCAGTTTACTGATTAGTGTGTATCCAACACAATGCTCTGTAGATTCACACCCTGTGCAACAGGTATTAAGATTCTGGCACAACCCCTTAGAAATGTTTATCATGGTAAATTTGCACAATGCTTTTCCCATGGCTATACTATGCATTTACCATAGTGTATCATGCTTTGTCATTTTTTTTTTTTAATATGCTTTAGCATACCTCTCTTGACTTTACATTGCTTACCTGTGCATTAGCATGCTTTCGTGTTTTACACTTTGCTATGCTTTTACTAGGGTATACATTAATAAGGGACCTTAAGTTGTATGTGCAGTAAAAACAGTAGTGAATTCCGGGGAATTTTTTTTTCAAAAAGCCTTGTGTAACCCTGTGGAAAGCAGTCAGGTTTGTTAGTTAAGCTGTGTCTAGCTGTTCTGTTTGTAAAGCCTTGTGTAACCCTGTGGAAAGCAGTCAGGTTTGTTAGTTAAGCTGTGTCTAGCTGCTCTGTTTGTAAAGCCTTGTGTAACCCTGTGGAAAGCAGTCAGGTTTGTTAGTTAAGCTGTGTCTAGCTGCTCTGTTTGTAAAGCCTTGTGTAACCCTGTGGAAAGCAGTCAGGTTTGTTAGTTAAGCTGTGTCTAGCTGCTCTGTTTGTAAAGCCTTGTGTAACCCTGTGGAAAGCAGTCAGGTTTGTTAGTTAAGCTGTGTCTAGCTGCTCTGTTTGTAAAGCCTTGTGTAACCCTGTGGAAAGCAGTCGGGTTTGTTAGTTAAGCTGTGTCTAGCTGTTCTGTTTGTAAAGCCTTGTGTAACCCTGTGGAAAGCAGTCAGGTTTGTTAGTTAAGCTGTGTCTAGCTGCTCTGTTTGTAAAGCCTTGTGTAACCCTGTGGAAAGCAGTCAGGTTTGTTAGTTAAGCTGTGTCTAGCTGCTCTGTTTGTAAAGCCTTGTGTAGCCCTGTGGAAAGCAGTCAGGTTTGTTAGTTAAGCTGTGTCTAGCTGCTCTGTTTGTAAAGCCTTGTGTAACCCTGTGGAAAGCAGTCAGGTTTGTTAGTTAAGCTGTGTCTAGCTGCTCTGTTTGTAAAGCCTTGTGTAACCCTGTGGAAAGCAGTCAGGTTTGTTAGTTAAGCTGTGTCTAGCTGCTCTGTTTGTAAAGCCTTGTGTAACCCTGTGGAAAGCAGTCAGGTTTGTTAGTTAAGCTGTGTCTAGCTGCTCTGTTTGTAAAGCCTTGTGTAACCCTGTGGAAAGCAGTCAGGTTTGTTAGTTAAGAAAATAAGAACATAAGAAACTTTACAAACAAGAGGAGGCCATTCAGCCCACCTTGCACATTTGGTTGTTAGTAGCTTATTGATCCCAGAATCTCATCAAGCAGCTTCTTGAAGGATCCCAGGATGTTAGCTTCAACAACATTACTGGGGAGTTGGTTCCATACCCTCACAGTTCTCTGTTTAAAAACGTGCTTCCTATTTTCTGTTTGGAATGCCCCTTTATCTAATCTCCATTTGTGACCCCTGGTCCTTGTTTCTTTTTTCAGGTCGAAAAAGTCCCTTGGGTCGACATTGTCAATACCTTTTATAATTTTGAATGCTTGAAGTCTTAGGTCGCCGCGTAGTCTTCTTTGTTCAAGACTGAATAGATTCAAATCGTTTAGCCTGTCTTCATATGACATACCTTTTAAACCAGAAATAATTCTGGTCGCTTTTCTTTGCACTCTTTCTAGAGCAGCAATATCCTTTTTGTAGCAAGGTGACCAGAACTGAACACAATATTCAAAATTAGGTCTTACTAATGCATTGTACAGTTTTAACATTACTTCCCTTGATTTCAATTCAACACTTTTCACAATATATCTGAGCATCTTGTTACCTTTGTTATAGCTTCCCCACATTGTCTAGATGAAGACATTTCTGAATCAACATAAACTCCTAGGTCTTTTTCATAGATTCCTTAATGACATTTAATAGAGAAAAATGTAAGATACTGCTTGCAGGCAATAAAAATGTGCATGATAAATATCATATGGGAGATACTGAAATTGAAGAATGCCATGTGTCTGCCCAGTTCTGAACCTTGTCTAGATTATTTTGAATGGCCTTTGCTGCTGCAAAATGTTTGCCACTCCTCCTATTTTTGTGTCATCTGCAAATTTAAAGTTTGCTTACTATACCAGAATCAAAGTCATTAATGTAGATTAGGAATAGCAGAGGACCTAATACTGATCCCTGTGGTACTCCATTGGTTACCTCGCTCCATTTTGAGTTTTCTCTTCTAATCAGTACTTTCTGTTTTCTACATGTTAACCACTCCCTAATCCATCTGCATGCATTTCCTTGAATCCTGACTTCGTAGGGATTTAAGCTCTCTCTGGCTGCTCTGTTTTTCAATCCAGTTGGCATTAATTTTTTTGATAGTGGCTGCTTCTAACATTGGTTTGGAAGATTAGGAGCTGGTGTGTGAACCTCTCACAGAGAGCATTTGTCTCAAATAGGCCCCGCTCCCTCAGTTGGTATAAAAGAAACTTCCCTCCCACTGTTGAGGGCCTCACCTCCTCACTGTTCAAAGCAGATCTGCACAATTACATGCCAAATATGGGAGAGGGATGACATCATCAGCTAGTAGTCCACAGCTATTTTACACAACATTCACCTTTCATTGTTCTGTTGACATGGGTAGAATGTGATGGCTAATTCCCTGTGGAGTAGGATGCCAAAGTCTCTTGAGTTTTGTACTATGCAAAGCATGCATTTACCTGCAGTACATCCTGGCTTGAAGGTAAGGAGTGAGAAGGCTATTGTTGGATTACAACATTTCTTTAGCACCTAAGCAGTTCTTGATAAGTTTTTTTTTTTATAACCTGTAATCTGGTTCAAATCACAGTATCAGTTCTGAATAGAGTGATTTATTGTAGCATGGAACTTTCTTTAGAGGATGGACTTGAAGCTGCTCTGTGTTTAATTAATTGTGAAACTGCACTGCAGATGAAACTGGTCAATTTAATAGTCTAGTTTCTAATTTGACCCTAATGTATATCTTCTGTGTGGTCAGGTCTGCATTGTTTTATCTTTCTTACACTGTATGAACTTCCCAGAAAAATGCAACATGATGCACAGAAATATTGGCAACAGATGATGTTTACTCTTAACCCTAACTTCTTTATAAAATAATACAAATACTCAGTGGGTGTTGAGGCTTGTGCTTGTCTGTTTATGAAATCTGACATGAAAATAAAAAGACAAGCTCTTTACTAACTGTCACAAGTGTTCTGTTACCCTGAACACTATCTGAACATAGCTTGAGTTTGAGCTAATTCGTTAGTTCTTAATTAAGAATTACTGCACTGAAAAGTATAATATTTTGACCCCAAAACTAACAGCCACCGTTGTACATTACAAGTTACAATGAAAGCCCCCCCCCCCCCCCAGATACCTTTGATAGTAAAGAACATTAAAGTGTATGATCACACTGTAAAGAATTTTGAGGAAGGGCTTATTATTTGACCTTAATACGAAACGATTTTATTTTGTTAACATTATGTATGGTAACATTACATTTGAATCTCTAATATCTATGTAACATGTTATGAGGTTTAATAGATAATAGTTTTATTAAACCCTGTTCTCTGTCCTTTTCAGGTTAAAACAGCTTTTAGAACAAGAAAAAGCCTACCAGGCACGCAAAGAAAAGGAGCACAACAAGAGACTCAATAAAGTGAGAGAGGAGCTGGTGAAGCTCAAGTCCTTTACACTGATGCTGGTGGACGAAAGGCAGATCCATATCGAGCAGATCGATCAACAAACACAGAAGGTCCAGGACCTGAGTCAGAAGCTACAAGAAAAAGAGCAAAAACTGAAAGCTGTCAGCAGTAAAACAAAAGAGGACTGCCAGAAGATCCTGAAGCTTGAAACCGACCTGGAGCACAAGTCCACAAAGTCTGTGCAGGAGCATGAGGAGATGGCAGCCAAGCTAGCCAATCAGGAGTCTCAGAACCGACACCTGAGGCTGAAGCTGGCCGGACTGACATGCAGGATTGAGGAGCTGGAGGAAACGAACAAGGTTCTTCAGAAGGCAGAGGAAGAGCTACAGAAACTGAGAAACAAGATAAGCACGGGAGGAAGTGGGAACTCAAGCCTCATGGCAGAGGTGGAGAACCTCCGTAAGAGAGTGCTGGAGATGGAGGGGAAAGATGAAGAGATAACAAAGACAGAATCCCAGTGCAGAGAGCTGAAGAAAAAACTGCAAGAGGAAGAGAATCACAGCAAAGAGTTAAAGCATGAAGTGGAAAAACTGCAGAAGAGGATGGTGGAACTTGAAAAATTAGAAGGGGCCTTCAATGTTAGCAAATCCGAATGCACACAGCTACACGCTAGCTTGGAGAAAGAGAAGAGCCTGAGCAAAGATTTGATCAATGAGTTAGAAGGTGTGAAAGCTCAGGTGAAAGATCTCGAGGCTTTAGAGTCAAAACTGGAAAAGACAGAATTAAGCTTAAAGGATGACCTGACAAAGTTAAAGTCTTTTACAGTCATGTTGGTGGATGAAAGAAAAAAAATGTCAGACAAGGTTAAACAGGAGGAAAAGAAGACAGATGGTTTAAACCAAATGGTTAAGACTGAACAAAGCAAAGTTATGGAAGTCACTGAGAAGCTTATAGAGGAAAGCAAAAGGCTACTGAAATTAAAATCTGAGATGGAAGGAAAGATGTCTGGACTTGCAAAAGAGAAAGAGGAGCTACAGATCAAGCTTAGGAGTGAGGAAGAGAAGTCAAACGACTTGAAGTATAAGGTCGGCCTTATGAAAAAGAGACTTGACGCTCTTGAAGAAGCTGAACGGGAGGCAGCTAGAGGCAGGGCTAAGAAAGAGTATGGTAGGCATACCGAAGCAATTGGACAAGAAGATAACAAGGTTATGGAGCTAACGCTTGAAATTGAAAGACTGAAAAACCGTCTACAACAGTTGGAGGTGGTGGAAGGTGACCTGATGAAAACAGAGGATGAATATGACTTGTTGGAGAAAAAGTTTAGAACTGAACATGACAAGGCTAACCTTCTTTCTCAACAGCTGGAAGAAATGAAGAGTCAAATTGCCAGGAACAAAGCAATAGAAAAGGGAGAAGCCTTGAGCCAAGAAGCAGGGTTACGTCAACGGTACAAGATGGAGGAGGCGAAAACCAAAGATCTTCAGGCAGATGTTCAGGCCCTGAAGGAAAAGATTCATGAGCTGATGAACAAAGAAGATCTGCTTTCTCAGCTACAGGTTGATTATTCTGTCCTTCAGCAGAGGTTTATAGAAGAAGAAAATAAAAATAAAAACATGAGCTTGGAGGTTCTGAACTTGACCAAAGAGTTGGAGATTACAAAACGCTACAGTCGCGCTCTCAGACCTAGTACGAATGGCAGGAGGATGGTAGACGTTCCAGTGACATCAACCGGAGTGCAGACAGATTCAGCAGCCAGTGAAACAGCTGAGGAGGACACACCTGCTGTATTCATAAGAAAATCAGTCCAGGAAGAGAACCACATTATGAGCAGCCTGCGCCAAAAGGGCCTGAAGAAGCCGATGGAACGGCCAGCTGTGCTTGAGCGCTACCCTCCTGCAACCAGTGAGCTCAGCATGAGAAAGGCATGGATTCCCTGCATGAAGAAAAAGGAACATGGTCCTCAGTCTGTCCCAGAAAAAGCAACGCAATCTAGTGGGAACTCGGCACGGGCTGAAGTGGTAGTTTCACAAAAACAAGGCCAGCCCTTACATATCCGTGTCACACCCAACCATGTGCACAGCACAGCAATGTTGGAGATAACCAGTCCACCTTCAGAGGACTTCTTTTCTAGTGCCACTGTAATTCCTACAGTAGGTCTTCAGAAACCACGAATCACAGTCATTCCAACTCCCAGTGCAGGTTCACCGAAGAGCAAAGCAGGGGAAACCCTGTGGTCTGCAGAGCGCACTATGTCTCCTGTTACAATCACCACTACATCAAAGGGGAAGTCTCCAGAAACAGGCAAAACACATTTTACAGAGAGACCCTTATCTCCTATCCAGATGATGAAAGTGTTTACATCAGCAGCGGCTGATGTTTCAGTGTCCCCAGAACCTCAGGAGATGACCATGGGACGTGCTGTTTACAAGGTAACCCCAGAGAAACAGACCGTGCCCACGCCGATCAGAAAGTACAACTCCAATGCCAGTATTATAACGACAGAGGACAACAAAATTCACATTCACTTGGGGCCTCAGTTAAAAAGATCTTCCACCACTTCCTCACAGAACCCTAATCCCACAATCATTGTCCGGCCAGTTACTGTGACAACTGAAAACAAGGAAGTTACGACAGGTACTGTCTTGCGTTCTCCTTGTCATAACACAGCCCCCAAGACTGGCACCAGTAAAGTGACAAGCAGCATCACTATAACAGCTGTTAGCACTGCCTCTACCAGACCTACGCAGACAGTGGTAAGTACAGGAGCAGACCTTTTCATTGGAGGTACTCGATAGTTCTGCATGTAATTTACAGTTACAGTAAATGTTACTTGAAAATACATTCTGTAACTTCTGCATAATTGTGTTATAGTGCTAACTTGGCACAAACGTACATCAAAAACAAAATAACAATTGAAGGGGAAACGTTAAGGTATTTATTTGGTCATTTTTGAAGGTAATCAAATATTAAGTAATTGTATTATTTTTTGGTGAATCATTTAAGAACTTGAATGAATTGGTGAGTCAGATACCAAGACCAGTGTCCATTTGTACTCTCCACGTACTATTTGACTGTTTTCCTGTACAGTATAAAATTAGTCGTTGGCTTAAAATAAAAAATAATAATAATAATAATAATAATAATAATAATAATAATAATAATAATAATAATAATAATAATAATAATTGTAACCCTTCTATATTTCATTTGCTACTGAAAATGATATCAGATGGTGAGTGCTCCCTAGGTAGTTCATTTTCCAGGTATAGATGAATTGAATACATTTCTTAAGTGTACTAACACTAAAAAATGTTGCTATGTTAACTGGCATCTAGGACATTGCAGAAGGTGCATGCAAAGTAAGTTTTTAAGTTTAAATGTATGATACAGTAATGTTTGTGCTTTACCAACTCTTGATGGTATAAACTTTACTGCTTCTAGTTACAAAAACTTTAACCATATAACCGTGGGTCAGTGTGCTCAGTTGTGTTTTGACCTGAGCAGGTAACTCCTAGAGTATTACAGACCCTGCTTAGCTATAGGCTTGGACTACCTTACCTACGACCAGTGCTAATGAAAGCATCTGCATCCTGCTGCGAAGTCAGACTCTTGACCTCTAGATGACTCATTTCACTTTACAGTGTTGCTCTAATGGATTGCACATCAATAACAGACATCCCTGCATGAAAATTATAGAACCATTGGGATTCCAGCTTGGTCAATGTCAATCCTTACACATATATAGCACCTTGGCATCATTTCAGTTAACACATACACCTTTCCAGACAATAGATCTTGATAACTAAACCCAGGTGTCTTAATCACCCTGGCAGTAACCATTCTCCTTGTTGAAGCCCTGACTCTCCACAGCTTTTGCCAAAACCTACTTCATGATGTATTTTAGTTGATTTTTTTCCCCTCTCTTTCTTCCTTCCTCCCTCAGCCTGGGCAGGAAGGGCCTCCAGCTCGCCCTGCACCCACACGCATCCCGATGACAAAAGGTATGAAAGCAGGGAAACCAGTTTTAGGAGCCTTGGGAGCAGCAAATACGGCAAAATTAGAGTCCCGGTCCGATAGCCAGTCAATGAAAATTGAAGTGAAGAAGTCTGTAGTCAGCAGCTCTAACCCTCTGGCTGGAGGAAAGGGCTGAGGACAGGAGCCTGTGGAGGTGTATGTGCAGGGTCCACTGTGACCATGGAAACCACCCCCTCAACCCCCTCTGTCACTGTGTATACAGTGTACACGTGCTAACTATGTGGAGCTATCCACTATTTATTTCTTTTTTTTAATTGTATTTGAAAATGAGTAATAACACACTTATACTGCTACAAAAAAGATATGTTTATGAAGTTATGCCTCTTTCCCCATCCCAATCCTTACATACAAATATTATTGTAAAGTTTTATAATAAATATACATATATTCGTTTTTATAGATGTGTTTTAATGTTAGTTTTATTATTTTTTAGCATGTTTGTATGACTTAATGTTTGATTATGCTGCCAAAATCCAACCTTTTCCTTGAATGCATTTGATTCACTGTACAACTAATCCACGTGTGCCTTAGTGATCAATCACACTGTGGTAGCTGTGCAAACTAACAAAGACTGTGTCAGACAGGCCTGGTCTTCAGTTTGTGTTTCAGGGCTAGCTCTTAATAAAGTGATTTATTTCAGCAGTTAAACTTTACTGCGGCTTGTATGATTTTGGAAATCTGAAGAGGTTATGTGCATCATTCTGTTAGGCACTCCCTGTTATCCACTACCTCATTCATAGCCTCGTTCATGTCGCTGAAGGAGGAAAGCGGAGGCTGTACCATTAATCAGCGGTCATTAACTGACAGCACCAGAGTTCTGTCTGGTTCAAGTGTTTATCTTCAAATGTTCCTAAATCACATACTCTTCATATTACCTGTGTGGTTAACAAATGTTTGAGATTTGGAATACACTTTAGTACATGTTGTAGGATGTTTTATTTGACCTGCTGTCAGTGAACAGGCACACAGTCACAGATGCCACACACTCTTCAGTAGGCTGTTTTTGAACACAAACACATATGACACAATCACCTTGTGCAAACCATAACTTTCATTTGTTAGAAGCAGTGCATCAGCCTGCAATCTCTGATGGCTCTTCCAAATGCTCTGGTGGAGCCTTGCTGGCATGGAACTGTGCACTGTTATTTCAAAAGGGAGTGGGATTAAACTATGTAAGCCAGAACTGAACTGTGTCAATTGGATTCCAGGCTTCTCTGCTCAACATTTGCTGTTCTGTTATAGAATTAGCTCTTTCCATATTTAAGTGGAACATACAGTAGATACTGTTATACTAGTGGAATATTATGTGGTGTTCTCTAATCCTTGGACATCTTAAAAAAAATAAATAAAAAAACACTTTCATTTAGAAGTTTTTAATCATAAAAAGGTATTTAAATTCTGTGAGGCAGCACAGCGATTTCAATTATATGTGACAAGGCTCTTCAGACAGCTGGAGTCTTGATATATATATATATATATATATATATATATATATATATATATATATATATATATATATATATATATATATGACATTCACGAGTGATTAGAACAGCATGTTGTAATACATTATCTATCAGAGATAGATTTTAATTTTAAAAAATAAAAGTAAATATATTAAATATCTGTAAGGAGAATTCCAATATACAAGCCAATTCCCCAACATTATTTTAATCTTGGCTATTTAAAATAGTAGAGAGCCATCTAGTGGTAAGAATAATAATGCTACAGTATAAGACCATTTGATGTTTTTTTTTTTTTTAAGTGTGACAGATTGGAATTAAGTGATGAAGTGGTGTTTTATACAAAACAGCTACACAATATGGATACAGTTATGGAAGGCAGTGGAAACATATAGCAGGGTATATATAACAGATGTTTGAAAAAGATGTTATGCAGCAGTGTGTAAAATACGTACAGGAAAGTTAATGATTGGGTGGGGGGGGGGGGGGGGGGGGGGGGGGGGGGGGGGGGGGGGGTGTCATGCACAAAACACGTGGGAATGTAGATTTTAAAGGCAGCAGGTGAGGTATGCAATATCGTACCATGATATTGTTTAATGAAGAGCAGCTTTAAATAAACTGGTGCGTATGACAAGATCATTTAGATAATCCAAAAGACATGCTGGACTGAACATGATTCAGACTGGCATTCGGTTATTCAGTACTTAGTGTGTGTGAAGAAGAGCCACACAAAGTATTGAATAACATGGTCACATTTAAACAGATAGTGTGTGTGTGTGAAGAAGAGCAACACAATCTGTTTAAATCTGACCATGTTATTCAATACTTTGTAAGGCTCTTCTTCACACACACTATCTCTCTGTTTAAATCTAACCATGTATGTTTCTTTAGTTATTATAAGCAGACCAACCACAATCTCATGACCAAGGATACCACTATTGAAAAGAGGAGATCACTTGACCACTCACCACTCTCTACTGTCTAATTCTCCATATCACTTGTGAACCCAGGGTGCTCGTGAAATGTTTTTAGGCAGTGATGTCATTACAATGATAAATGCACCAGGCACTATGATTGATTATGCTAGTATATCACTTTACTTTAAGTCCATTTACCTTACTGATGTCAATCCAATATAAAATAGTTCAGATCATGCAAATGTAAAGTGGCAGCGTGTCTAGGTGACCAGGAGTATGCAACGCCGACCTTGGAGCAAGGGCACTGGAACTAGGGGTGCTGGTGCTGCGACAGAACCCTCTTGGCTTTGCATGGCTTCCATCATATACAGGGGTTACAGTTTTGTTCAATGGCTTTCAGCACCCCAACTTTAAAAATTGGTCCAATGCCACTGTCTGGGAGTGCAGTTCCATCCAGGTTGAGTAGGTATAACTCATTGATTAAAGTGTAAGAACAAGATATTTTACAGGTCTGTCTTTATGGTTCTCTACTAATCTCAGAATGTATCTATCATTTAACAGAACATGCCTATATTGTGCCAAACATGTAACACTCTATCTGAGGGAATGGTTACCAGATCTACTATTGTCTATGCCCACAGAGCCATATATAGAATTTTGGTCAAAAATAGGAGGGGGGCTTTAAGGATGAATTTATTTTTAATATAATCAATATACTGTACTGAGATTATTCAGCAAGAGTAGGAGCTTGCCTAGAGTGCAACTGGAAACTGATAGACAACTGTTTGCTATGCATTTCATGAATTCCTTTTTTGAACTTTTTGAACTGTTTATTTGTTTATTTTAGAAAGTATTATTATACATCAAATGAAAATGCCCTCAAGATGAAACCATGCTGATGCTGCCATGTTTCCAGTACTTCACCTTGCCTCCTATGGGATGAAGCCATGTTATAGGCCTCAAGCCAACATGGTCAGCACTGCTGATTCTAACCTTTAAACATTTACACACATTGAATAACACCAATGAGCTTAACACAGAGTCACAAAAACATCCTTAAAGGGTTCATTAAAACTATGATACCATTGCCTGTTTAAATTATATTAAGAAGTTGTCACAAAGACGACTTATCCAATTATGATCTTCAGTTTTGTATTTTTAACATATAGTTTTTTTCTCAATAAAAACTTTTTTCCCCTAACAGTGTGGAGTATGGTGTGTAGATAGGTGTAAAAAAATGCATTTAAATGCATGAATCTCTGAGGCACTGACACAACAAAATGTGAAAAAAATTTAAGAGGGTGTAGACTTTCTATAGGCACTGTATGTATGTGTGTGTGTGTGTGTGTATATATATATATATATATATATATATATATATATATATATATATATATATATATAGTAAGTACTGTTACATATTCCAGTGTACTGGATTTCCAAGCTTGTTATTTGAATGATTAGTAGACTATTACCTGTCTTTGAAAGCTTGAAGGGCTTCAAGAGGTACTGCAGGCTGCTGCAACCAGTCCTCAGTCTATACTGCTGTATCTGTGCAAAAAGACCAAGGAGAACTTCAATTGAGTCGTGCAAAAATCCATGACACTCTACAAGCAGTGCATTTCTGTATTAGTCACCTAACTGAATGCAAACCAAAACGATACTAAAGATGCGTCTGTGTTTCATTTTTATTGTTTTTAATGTGTCAACTATTTTCTAAATTCTTTTCGGCACTTGTCTTTCTAGCTAACTTTAGTCAGAAGCTATGGTTCAAACAGGCTTACTAACATGCTGAAATATTAGGTGGTAATGCAAAAAAAGTCTATTTCTGCCATTCACTTGTAGAATAAAAACACACATTTTATTACTTCATGTAAATGTATTGTTTATATTGTTCTTTACTCAAAGTGCTGTCAATTATTTTTAAATGATTAAAGTTTGTCTAGTGTGTGTCTTTTAAAAGTTTGTATATTCTGTATGTCTGTGTCTTTTAAAAGTTTGTATATTCTGTATATCTGTGTCTTTTAAAAGTCTGTATATTCTGTATGTCTGTGTCTTTTAAAAGTTTGTATATTCTGTATGTCTGTGTCTTTTAAAAGTTTGTATATTCTGTATGTCTGTGTCTTTTAAAAGTTTGTAAAGGAAGCTGTGTGGCCATCAGTAGCTCAGGAGAGCAAAACAAATATGTGTAACAGTCAATTTCCCTGTACAACAGTGATGTCTTAACATATTAATTGTTCAGCACTTTAAAAAACAAGCAAACATTAAAGTCAATAGAAAACAATTTCAGGTCAAATAGACTCAAAATATAATAGGAGGGTTAATCAGCCTATGGGGTAGAATATCCCCAGAGACCTTTCTACCTACGAAATGTAATCAAGGAACAAAGCTTGTAAAATTAATTCTAAAAAATTAACAATGTTTCCAATGCAGTCACTTCACAGTACTTCCGTACTACAACAATGAAACTGAACACAATGAGGAAGCAGAACGACAGTTACAAAAGAGAACAGATACCAGGACATGAGACAGACAAGTAATTCAGATGCATTCCCCAGGGTGACCTTATGGCTACAGATTCAGCAGCACAGGTTCCTTTTTTTAACTCCCATTACTGTTTATTCTGTGGACCTCTTAGTTATAACCAGGGCCCTGCATTTTTCACTTCTTGTTTTTTTAACGTAATCTGTTTACTATAAACTTAAGGCATGTATAACTGCAGATCAGAGGCTTCTCAGGTGGCTTGGCTATGGGAGTTAGCTGTGGTAGGCACTGCAGTGCATGCACAGCTTCAAAATACGTCTTTACTGAAGGCGTTACAGCCCCTATCACGTGACAATTGAAAAATAAAGACATACAACTCAGTCTCCAGACTCCAAAAATATCACCCAACGATATGTTTGGATAGATGTTAATAAGTAAGGTTTTGGTAGTTTCAAATGTATCATTGTAACAGAAAAGTCCCAAGTCCCATGCAAGTTCATAACCCCTCAGATCAATCCGCAGAGAATGCAAAGTTGAAGTAAAATCCAGTTTGGATAAAACTATGTGATACTTTAACCTAACCCAAGTGGCCATAAGCAATTCTCAAATGCATGAAAAATGCAACTTCAAAAATCTGCCAAAATATTTTGCTTGTTGCTTGTAGATCTCCAAACATATCCCCCCCCCCACGTAAGTTACTACGGTATAAACTTGGTACAAATAGCAAAAATTCAAATTTCAAAGGGGGTTTAATGACCAGCGGTGGGACTTGAAACCGAAAGTTTTTCACAGAATTTTGAAGACTGGTTCCTAAGGTTCTTACAGCAATACTTATATTTTAGGACCCACATCCTCTACAGGGTAAAAGATTAGGCTGAAGTTCGAATAAAACTTGTCAATTAACCCTCGTCTGGCAATTTGCCAGAAATGAGTAAGGTGCTCCTAGCATTTCTTTCTGAAAAGCCCTATTCAATACGAGGAGAACGAGGTGCTACACATGATGGCAGCATCTAAATTGCACCCAGGGTAATTTTTCTAGTCAAGGTCCCTTTCTCACTTTAGTTTGACCTTTGCAAGGTCACAGGTCGATGGAGAAATTTAAAAACACAAGCGTAGTGGCACCCAGACTAAAAATACAGCACAGTGATTCCCTGTCTTTTTGTTTAGTTGGAGAAACAGAACTAATTCTTAAATTGATTAAATTAAATTAATATTATTGCAAATGTGTATTAACAATATGTTTACAATATTGTCAGTGCCATGCTTCTGTTATAATAAACTTTTACAATGTTCTTTCAACAGTTTAACTTTAAATGGCATGATAAGATGTATTTCTATATAAGTTACTTCAGTATCCTAGAAATTATAAATTTACTTTACTCCATTGATAAATCTTTTAATGGAAGATCCAGTTATTTATATCTAAATACATGCTATCATTAATATATTAGAATGCCATAGTGTTATAGTGAATGAACTAAGTCTGACCTTCTTCACTGTTCATACAAAATCCAGTCAAAGCAGGTTTTAATACAACCGTTTTTTGCCAATTTTAGGGTAGATTAATATGAAACACTATTGTAAGCATTTTCCAATACTCATTATTTCAAACCCTATCTAACTTAACATATTAACACATCCTACACTTTCTGTTCCCATCTCTTCCTGCCAGGTTGTAATTAATTTCTGTTATATATAGAAAATGATTATTGTAAGATAAACTCCTATCTTCTGTTATCTGAAAGGTATTTAATTCATTAATATTAACGAGATCGCTCATTATAGAGAGGATCTTGGCTGTTATAAATAGCTGACCATCAAAAATTCCCAGCTACATCAAAACCAGTGAGTCATTTTCAACACTGCCTATACTACAGGCAGGTGAGAACGAGGTTACAAATCGGTTCACTGCATATGTAAAGTTACAGTTTATACTTTAAATGATTTTACAACATTTAGTTTTAATTCAGACATGTCAATATAGCAATATAGCAATCTCTTATAAACTGCAATTCATAGAATTTATTCAGCTGGGGAACATTGTCAGAGCAGAAGGAAGCAAGTTTTCTTCCAGGACAACCTTATACTTGGCTTGATTCATGCCAAAGCTGCCCGATTCCAGCCTTGCTGAAGCACCCCCAGATCATCACTGATCCTTCACCACATTTCACAGTGGGTGTGAAACACTGTGGCTTGTAGGCCTCTCCAGGTCTCCGTCTAACCATTAGACGACCAGGTGTTGGGCAAAACTGAAAATTGGACTCATCTGGGGGTGCTTCAGCAAGGCTGGAATCGGGCAGATTTGTCTTTGTGAAGGACGCATTAATCAAGTCAAGTACAAGGTTGTCCTGGAAGAAAACTTGCTTCCTTCTGCTCTGACAATGTTCCCCAACTCTGAGGATTGGTTTTTCCAGCAGGACAATGCTCCATGCCACACAGCCAAGTCAATCAAGGTGTGGATGGAGGACCACCAGATCAAGACCCTGTCATGGCCAGCCCAATCTCCAGACCTGAACCCCATTGAAAACTTCTGGAATGTGATCAAGAGGAAGATGGATGGTCACAAGCCAGTAAACAAAGCTGAGCTGCTTGAATTTTTGTGCCAGGAGTGGCATAAAGTCACCCAACATCAACGTGAAAGACTGGTGGAGAGCATGCCAAGACGCATGAAAGCTGTGCTTGAAAATCAGGGTTATTCCACCAAATATTGATTTCTGAACTCTTCCTAAGTTAAAACATTAGTATTGTGTTGTTTAAAAACGAATCTGAACTTATTTTCTTTGCATTATTCGAGGTCTGACAACACTGCATCTTTTTTGTTATTTTGACCAGTTGTCATTTTCTAAAAATAAATACTCTAAATGACAATATTTTAATTTGGAATTTGGGAGAAATGTTGTCAGTAGTTTATAGAACAAAACATAAATGTTCATTTTACCCAAACACATACCTATAAATAGTAAAACCAGAGAAACTGATAATTTTGCAGTGGTCTCTTAATTTTTTTCCAGAGCTGTATATATACAGTGGCTTGCGAAAGTATTGACCCCCCCTGGCATTTTTCCTATTTTGTTGTCTTACAACCTGGAATTAAAATGGATTTTTATTTGGATTTCATGTAATGGACATACACAAAATAGTCCAAATTGGTGAAATGAAATGAAAAAAATAACTTGTTTAAAAAAATTCTAAAAAATAAATAACAGAAAAGTGGTGCATGCATATGTATTCACCCCCTTTGCTATTAAGCCTCTAAATAAGATCTGGTGCAACCAATTACCTTCAGAGGTCACATAATTAGTTAAATAAAGTCCACCTGTGTGCAATCTAAGTGTCACATGATCTCAGTATATACACACCTGTTCTGAAAGGCCCCAGAGTCTGCAACACCACTAAGCAAGGGGCACCACCAAGCAAGCGGCACCATGAAGACCAAGGAGCTCTCTAAACAGGTCAGGGACAAAGTTGTGGAGAAGTACAGATCAGGGTTGGGTTATAAAAAAATATCCAAAACTTTGAACATCCCACGGAGCACCATTAAAGCCATTATTAAAAAATGGAAAGAATATGGCACCACAACAAACCTGGCAAGAGAGGGCCACCCACCAAAACTCACGGACCAGGCAAGGAGGGCATTAATCAGAGAGGCAACAAAGAGACCAAAGATAACCCTGAAGGAGCTGCAAAGCTCCACAGGGGAGATTGGAGTATCTGTCCATAGGACCACTTTAAGCCGTACACTCCACAGAGCTGGGCTTTACAGAAGAGTGGCCAGAAAAAAGCCATTGCTTAAAGAAAAAAATAAGCAAACACATTTGGTGTTCACCAAAAGGCATGTGGGAGACTCCCCAAACATATGGAAGAAGGTACTCTGGTCAGATGAGACTAAGGAGCTGGAGCAGTTTTGCCTTGAAGAATGGGCAAAAATCCCAGTGGCTAGATGTGCCAAGCTTATAGATACATACCCCAAGAGACTTGCAGCTGTAATTGCTGCAAAAGGTGGCTCTACTTATTGACTTTGGGGGGGGGGGGGTGAATACTTATGCACGCTCAAGTTTTCTGGTTTTTTGTCTTATTTCTTGTTTGTTTCACAATAAAAAATATTTTGCATCTTCAAAGTGGTAGGCATGTTGTGTAAATCAAATGATACAAACCCCCAAAAAATCAATTTTAATTCCAGGTTGTAAGGCAACAAAATAGGAAAAATGCCAAGGGGGGTCAATACTTTTGCAAGCCACTGTATGTGTGTATATGTGTGTGTGTGTTCTAAACACTTAGTAATTTTGTATTCTAAAACCGTATTTACAGTTTCATTTTTATTGACAAGAATAATTATACCCAGTCAAGATACAGTACTTTTCCATCTTTTATTAGACCACCCAACTTAAAAGGAATCTCTACAGGATAAACAGCTTTTAATAATATTGTAAACCAACAGCTATAAAGAGGAACGTAAATAATTTAAATTCTCAAATAAATAACAAGGATATTTCAATTGCATGAGAAGTGCAAATTAACTGGTGAATTGAGGTTGTCAATATGCTTGGTGATGCAGTTTTTAAAACCTTCACCAGTAGTATTACTTAAATCAGAAGCAGTTTCAGTGGTTACACTGGTCCCAATAATTCTTGCAATCTCCTTCAGACTAGAATAGTTACATTAAATGGAGTTGAAAACGTGAAGTGTGCAATCATCATGTTTGTGCCTAAACCAAGTAAACCTACTTAACCTGAAATAAATAAATGATTAAAATGCCACATCTGTTCAAGACATGCTACAGCAAGACACTGCAATCTTCAGCAAAAGTAGGGTACCAGTATAATAAAACTGAAATTAAAAACACAGATGTATCAGATTACCTAAAATTATTAAAAAAGTCAGATTCTAACCAGTGCAGTGTACTAGAAAAAGCACTGGATGTAAATGAATTTTAATTAAAAACACAAAAATACTGTACATTCCTTCAGCAGGAAACATGATATATCAGTTTTAAAGCATGTCCGCAAGTACAACATTGTCTTCAAGGAATTAAATATTAACATCTATATTCACATCATTTGTAACACAGGTTTTGAGTGTCAAATATAATCCAGCAAATCCTTATGATCTAATGTACAGCTATTTTTCATTAGTTAAACTAGAGGTGTATCATGCTCTTTGGAAATCCTTTATATCCAAATTTTGGGTGCTGGTCACAAAGCTTTAACTCATTACAAACTATTTTTTCAAGTCTGATATTCATGAACTGTCCTAGACTGTAGTTGGCTTCATTAACAGCAGTTTATTAAGTCAAACAAGAAAGGCTTTTGGTATATCAGTCAGAGCTTTGTGAATAAGACTAAGGCTTTAAAGTAAACTAGTTACTTTTAGAGGGTTACGCTACATTACACATATACTGCAATCTGAAACAAGCCCTTTAGTTAGAACTGTTCCATCCCTAGGAATAAAATAAACCATTGCATTTAAAGGACAAACAACATGTACAACAACCGACAACTGATGATGCCAAGTTTTATTAGCTAGTGGTCCAAACTGGGCCCCTCTGGTTATGCGCACGCAGAGCAGGTTTTTATTGGCATCACTCCTCCACTAGTTGGGTATTTCTGCGCTGTTGTTGCGGTTTCCATATTTGTGGTGGACAATCAGCAGGACGACGCCCAGGAAGAAGCAGACGGAGCCGACAGTGATGTAGGCAATGCCCAGAAACGGGTTCTTACCACCCATCCAGGAGATAGTGCTCAGGATCATTCGCTTCCGCCCATCAAATCTACGCACAGGGTAATCTGACCACTGTATAGGAAAATGAGCTGGGAGACAAGATCAAAGCTACAGTATTTGCTGCGACCTACAGTTCAGGGATGTGCTCTTCAGAGTTCAAATACAACGCTGCGAGGATTAATGCCTACACCAAAGTAACACAGTTGGTAATAGTTAATTAAAGCGTGGAACAAAGTGTTGTTTTACTCGTGGTAAACACAGGCAACTACAGTATTTTTTAAAATTGCTCATAAAAGCATAAACTGTCCAAGGTAGTTTTTGAAGACATTGCTATAGCCAATGCATGGAAGCATTCGTGTATTTTGGTCACCATCATTCTTCAAGGAAGACTATCGGTGGTAGAATTTTTCATAATACGGGTCTTAATATGTTTCTTCCTCCTGCTGCTATTAAGGCTCAATGGTGAATTCTCAAAGGGGTACAGTAACCACAAAATAAACATAGCTTCCAACTTCGTAAAGTTACTACAAAATTAATGTAGCTTTGTTACCGGTGTCTATTTGTATTGGATGTTTCAGCCATAAACACAAGGAGCAAAAACATTTTGAAATAAAATATTTATATACTGCTATGCATGCCTTTCAATCGAACAATCTGCAAATCAGGGACACCAAATGAGAGAATGAAATGAGACCATGTCTTGGGTGCATCGCTGGGTAGTACAACATACTGTAAAATTTTAAATAAACGGCCGCCTTTTATTTACAATATTTGCCAGTAGCCCCGGCGCTTATTGGAGACCGGCAACTATTTGAGACTCAGCGTATATTAAGTAAGATCACTAAAATCTGCAAATACTTCAGATGCAAATCATGAAAAAGCTGCCTGCAGACAACATTATAGAAACACCACAAGTAATTTACAACATTCCAGCAACAACAACAACAAAAACAGAAAAATCCACTAAATACAGCCTGCAAATATCAGAACACAAGAGTGTATTAAGTTTAAAAAAAAAAAAATCAAACATGGTTTTAAAATTAATAAAACCATTAACCATTAATTAAACACATTATATTTATTGTTCACCCTCAAAACGTGTACATTGGTAAGCAAGGACAATCTATGAAAAATGAACCAGCAACGAGTCATCCACTGTAAAACAACCGCATGAAATACTGTGTTAATATGAAAAAAATGCAACCCTGTAAATATCGAAAAATAAGTTCCTACTGTCGGTCCACAACACACTCAAAGATGCTTCAAACTGTTTAAAGATTAACAATAAAATAAATACCAGTACCTGTTTCATTACAAAATCAGTTTTCTTATCCTTCATCCTGAGCCTCAGGGTCTCTTCATCGCAGTTGAAAAACAAATTGGCAAGCTTGCTGTACAGCCATGTGCGTGTACTGACTGGAACATTCAGCATGACACACATTATATTATTATTCATAAACCCGTGTTTAAGAGCGATCCGGAGTCTACTTACCATATTACCCAGCAGCCCCTGTGCTTCTTAGAGACTGGCGAGTATATTACATTTTACAGTAGATTATAAACAAAACTCTAATTTGTTAATTTTACGATATGTCTTTTTCAGATTAAAGCAATTCTTTTTTTCCTTTACTTCTATGTAAATCTATTGACTTGCTTGTCACAATCCAATACCTAGTGGACCAGGGTCTAAAGCACAAATTCAGCACTACATCTGGCGCCAGTTGGCAAACAATGACACTCAAGTCAGGAGGCACAATGATGAAATTGTGGAAATTCAAGGACAACAGCTGCAGCAACTATTCTATAGGGCTCTGGGGGTATAGCTGCATAAAACTACTCTGTTCAAAATCAATACTTTCAAAATAGTCTTATTGCTTTAAAAGGATTTAACTACTGTGCAGGCACGGCTGGCCTTCATCTCACATGCACTGGATCAATAATGTGCAGCACAGAGGAACTGTGGACTCTCTCAGTTCTGGGTAATGGTGTTGCCGCAGTATTACACTATAGACCTGTTTATACTGTGGATCTTTCATGACAAGTATTTAACACTGTACATACCAGAATTAAAAACACTTGGAGAATCCTATCCCAGCAGGGAAATGCCTGATTAAAAATAAGTCTTTTAGTGGATTCTTACTTGGCTTTCTTTATTTTACAAGGTAGCCTGTTTTAAATTATGACAAGCAAAAGTCAGCAATCAAACAGACTATATAATATACAGGACAAATAATATGCCACAATGCTACTGAACTGAAGCCATGCAGGGTTGTGGAAGTCATCAATAGAATCCTTTGTAACTAATTAGAAATCAACTGTTTATTTGTTTTTGCTAACCGGTGTGGATTACATATGCCCTTAAGTGAATTCTAGATTCCACCCCCCTCTTTCTCATGTGATTTGGATTGAAAGGATACTGTAGGTGATCTCCAGGGTGTAGTTTCCACGCTGCAGGGTTGGAATCATGTTGTTTTTCTTCTCAATCAGGCGGTAGAGTTTGCGGAAGGTGGGCAGGGCAGCAGTGCGCATCCACACAATGAAGTCCTCGTTGATAAACCCGTTGTTCTCAGGGTCTGTGTCCAGCTCGTATACAGCCTTTTGCCAGTTCACTGGCTTGGATGTACCTATCGAAACATACATTGGATTAATGACCAAGCAAGAAATAACTGCAGTGCCAAGTAAATTACTGTATTACAAGAAGAAATAATTACCATGGAAAACAGCTGTTATGTTATTCAAGTTATTTCCACCTGGGTTTCTGAATTTCACATTCTTGTCAGTCCACCAGGCAATTCCCTTCTTTTGCAACGGAACTAAACTTTCAGTGCCATTGGGATTAATATAGTACAATGTCAAAGTGTCTGGAGGGGATAAAAACCACAATTATTTTTAAAAGTACTGTTTGCTTACACCTCTACAACCCTATTGAAAGTCAGAATTGGCATGGTTTCACTTCACCCCTGGATCAAAAAAAAATGTAACAGTGCTTTTATAGGAAAATGACAAATCTATTGACAAATAACAGTATTTTAAAAGTAACCTAAAAAAAAAAAAAAAAAAGGTACAACTTCCTAAAAATAGAATGCAGGGTTGCATAATTAAGCGGAGATGGTGCTTTACCTAAGAAAAGCAAGTAGAAACAGTAAGACTTTGAACAGATATGTGCTTCTCCACTCTTTGGAGGGAAAACACATGTAATGAGACAATAACCTAATTAATGAATGTCCTTTGATGTGTAGTTTTTATCCTTATCAACCTTTGTAAACGTGTGTGAATAAGTCAATCTAAAAGAATTCTTACCGTTGAACAGGCTGTTAGCAATGGCTCCACAGGGGGCTATGGGTTTGCCATCACTGGTGCGGTAGGGCTCACATTCCTTGCTTGGGCTCTTTAACAAGACAAACATGTAAATGTATCATTTCCAGAGTAATTTCTGTTTGAATGCAAGTTTCACAATGTGAAATACACTTTTTTTAGATGTTGTAAGTCTAGAAGCCTTTCCAGAAGATTATAAAAAGCAGTCAAAATCTGAAAACGCCACCAAAAAAATCACTTTTGACTTCAAGACACTCAAAATCACACACACACACACACACACACAAAGAAACATCCCCTTTCTATTTTTATCAATCTGACTAGCAGAACTAACACTTGATGGGGCTTTAGATTGTTTTTTTGAGAGTGGGCTAACAATTTTTTAATGAGAATGAAGTAAAATTAAGCACAACTTATAGCAATGTCAAATCTAAAAACAAAATCACAATTATAATCACATTGAATTGGGCTGTTCCGTTTAAAAAGCTTTCATTCACAGAGCACTCTATACATTTACTTACACCACAGTGAAACTCGTTTTTGGCTATCACCTGCCTGATGGTCCTCAGAGAGTAAGGTAAATCAACAGCAATGTGAACACATCCTCTGGAGGCTTTAGCAGTCCCGAGTATACAGTAAAGATATATTACACAACTGATAATGTTCTCACTAATAATTCACTGCTAACTCAAACATACACTTCATTTGCACTTTGATCCACCAGCAAACATTGAGAACAAGCAAAAAAGTACAATATTCTAACAAAAGAACAATCCCATTGCTAAAGAGAACAGATAGCTTAAATCAGATTTTTGACCAACATCTTATATACATTTTTAATAAGCCTTGATATGTACATGTTTGTACTGAAAAGAACTTTCAAAACTTATATTTTCAAAAGGGCACACCTACTGTAATAAGGGGGTTTGCAGCACATCCCAAAGCTGTATAAGTTGGACACCTTTGGAGAACATAAATATAACACAGCACCACTTACAGTTAAGCGAGTTGCATCTCCATTGAGCTGGCTGTCATCTCTAGATTTCACATAACGACGGTGGTTCTGGTAGAAATTGGACAGTCCGTAATACATGAAAACTTCGCTCTAAACAAAAAAAAAAAAAGACACCTTTGTCAAGCAAAATCATTCATTTTATGCCTGAAAGCTAATGTAAAAAAGTTAAAAAACAAATCACCTACACAGAGCAACACAATTAGCTAAAATAATATTTTAAATAAAACAATCTGTGTTCACACATCACAGGCCGTTCCCAGATGTACATTACCAGATTAAGATATTGATTTTCTTAAAAAAAAAAAAAATCATCACCATCATTAAATTCTCACAGCAATTTAAGGGTTTGAAATATGAGAATATTCTTGTTTTCTAGTCATCACAGCCTGTAGCATTTTTACGGGCCCTTTCATACCTAGTCTGTCTGGATTCACACTAGAATTCAGTTAACAGCCAAGTTCGGGTCATTTTGGAAGGTGTGAAACGTCAAATATTTGAGTGCGCACCAAATGAGGGAACAAAAATTTCCTTGAAAAAATGGTCTTCGTTCATTTAAGCTGGGACTCCAATTCGTTTCCCCCTCAAAGTCAGGCAGTGTGAAACCAAATGCATTAGAATTCACAATGCAGCAGAAATCAAACCAGCTGGTGGTGATGCATAACCCACAGCACAAACACAGTGTTTTTCTTTTGGTTTTATTATATTTTGGCCACCCCACGAGCCAAACTAGTAAAAGAAACTAGGCACAAATATCCCATTTCACTGTTTAACATGGAGCAGTTTCAGACAATAGTGTATCAATGCAGAGAGAGACCAAAGCCATTTATATAAGAAACACCCAATCATAATACGATATGTAGAAAGACTGTACAAAGTCTTAATAGTTTTACTGAGACAGGAATTAACCGTAAGAATGTAATATGCATGTTGATTTTTTGCTATATAAACAGGGCTTGAAGTTTTCTAGCAGCCACAGAGCCAGCACCTGTGTGAAACGTATACATGTACAGTCTTTCTACATAGTTTGCATTATTATTGTTACATGTTCCATATATAAATGGCTTGGTCTCTCTTGCTGTGCAGCTGTGCATACTTGGTCTGTCTCTCTCTGCCTTGACACACTTTTGTCTGAAATGGCTCCTCACTGACAAAGGGGTATTTGCTGAGCGGTAATGTATCATTACAAAGCAATCCTATTGAGAGTTGAAAGAGCGATAAATGGGGATTAGTAGGGACTGCTAACAACTTACTGATGATGGCCTGATGCCAGTGGCAATGCAACAGACAACAGAAATTCAAAGAATAAAGTATTCCTCCTCATTTGTCGCCTTTGAAAACGCATCCTCCCAGCACATATCTAGCACAAAAATGTTGGGGCTCCTCCATAATATTTCTATCCACACTTTCGTGCTGCCATTCTATCAATAACAGATTGCGAATAAACCAAAGAATAAACACAGCTTGTACAGCAAGGCTGACCTGCACGCTCCCTTCCATGTTAATATAAGAACATAAGAAAGTTTACAAACGAGAGGAGGCCATTCGGCCCATCTTGCTCGTTTGGTTGTTAGTAGCTTATTGATCCCAAAATCTCATCAAGCAGCTTCTTGAAGGATCCCAGGGTGTCAGCTTCAACAACATTACTGGGGAGTTGATTCCAGACCCTCACAATTCTCTGTGTAAAAAAGTGTCTCCTATTTTCTGTTCTGAATGCCCCTTTTTCTAAACTCCATTTGTGACCCCTGGTCCTTGTTTCTTTTTTCAGGCTGAAAAAGTCCCTTGGGTCGACACTGTCAATACCTTTTAGAATTTTGAATGCTTGAATTAGGTCGCCACGTAGTCTTCTTTGTTCAAGACTGAACAGATTCAATTCTTTTAGCCTGTCTGCATATGACATGCCTTTTAAGCCCGGAATAATTCTGGTCGCTCTTCTTTGCACTCTTTCTAGAGCAGCAATATCTTTTTTATAGCGAGGTGACCAGAACTGAACACAATATTCAAGATGAGGTCTTACTAGTGCATTGTACAGTTTTAACATTACTTCCCTTGATTTAAATTCAACACTTTTCACAATGTATCCGAGCATCTTGTTAGCCTTTTTTATAGCTTCCCCACATTGTCTAGATAAAGACATTTCTGAGTCAACAAAAACTCCTAGGTATTTTTCATAGATTCCTTCTCCAATTTCAATATCTCCCATATGATATTTATAATGTACATTTTTATTTCCTGCGTGCAGTACCTTACACTTTTCTCTATTAAATGTCATTTGCCATGTGGTGTCTGCCCAGTTCTGAATCTTGTCTAGATCATTTTGAATGACCTTTGCTGCTGCAACAGTGTTTGCCACTCCTCCTACTTTTGTGTCGTCTGCAAATTTAACAAGTTTGCTTACTATACCAGAATCTAAATCATTAATGTAGATTAGGAATAGCAGAGGACCTAATACTGATCCCTGTGGTACACCGCTGGTTACCACACTCCATTCTGAGGTTTTTCCTCTAATCAGTACTTTCTGTTTTCTACATGTTAACCACTCCTTAATCCATGTACATGTGTTTCCTTGAATCCCAACTGCGTTCAGTTTGAGAATTAATCTTTTGTGAGGGACTTTGTCAAAAGCTTTCTGGAAATCTAAATAAACCATGTCATATGCTTTGCAATTATCCATTATGTATGTTGCATCCTCAAAAAAATCAAGCAAGTTAGTTAGGCACCATCTCCCTTTCCTAAAACCATATATAATATATATACAGTATATACATTTACTGTGTCGAACCGCGGTTTATTATATATTCACTGTACTGAACCACAGTTTATTACACACAGTATACACATTCACTGTATTGAACAGCAGTTTATTATAAACATTTACTGTACTGAACCGTGGTTTACTTTATACAGTATATACATTCACTGTATTTTACTTTTTTTTGTTTTAATTAATTCTAAATTGGATCTTTATAAACAGACTAGGTATAAAAGGGCCCTAAAACTCTTGTTAACACTCTCAAGAATAATGTCTACACTCCAACGAATCTGGAGCACCACAGTGGAACCATTAACTTGCCCCCACCCCACCCATGTTATATTAAAATGTACCCTTGCACCTCAACCAAGAGTTTAAGAAGGGATGGAGGAGTTTTACACTTACCTCAAATGACTGCTCCAGTGTGAACGGGACTTTACATACACATGACTTTGTGCTGTTCCAGGTCAATGTCTGAGAGCAGTTGTAGCATGGCCTGGCTGGGTCAATACCAGTATAATCAATCTGCAACACAGAGAACACAGATCACACAAGTCAATGACAACACACTTAGAAAAACTCTTCGGACTAATGCAGGAATGTACTTGGTTTGAGACACCTGAGCAACTCACTGGATCTGTTCTTTGTGCCTCAGCCTGCTGTAAATCTAGCTTAGTTTACAAAAGTGTATTCCTTTGGTGCCCACAGGGCCAGCACAGGTACATCCCAATAGTACAGCACTAATACAAAGAGAGACCTGACTTTAAACCAGTACATTATTAAACTACAATCCAAAAAGATTACATAATCTAATTGGACATGTTGGACTTTTATATAACATCCAATACACTTTTTTCTACATGCCAACCAGAGTTGGTCAATTCCATTTTTTCAATTCCAACTTCATTTCCAATCCCAATTTCCTTTTATACAATTCCAATTTACGGCATACTTTTCTTTACTGAGGTTTATGCCGTAGGTTTTACCAGGTTACCCGACAAGTTCATTAAGCTGTATACAGTATTTGTTCGTTCAATAAACCCCTTGTAAAATGATTGGAATAGGAATTTGAATTGATTAAAAAGGGAATTGGGATTAGAAATGGAATTGACCCCAATTCGGAATTGCCAACACAATTTAATAGCCAATCAAAATAAGATTTGCAGCATGATAATTGGCTGGCTTAAACAATTAATTACATGCCTGCATTGCGGATGCTCAATCCTTTGAAATGCACGCCATAACAACAACGTTATTATATCATCAAAATATGGGAGGAATAATATTTGTGTTTCTTTCTAAAAAAATGCCCACGTCTAGGATTAATGTAACTTTGTACAATTCACTATTGGAATATGATATTTGCATTGAGTATCTCAATGCACCCAATTCCAAACCCTTGCAGATTGGCTTTGAAACAGTAGCCAGGTCGCAGACTGGCAGACACGCATATGCACACAAAAAACAAACAAACAAACAAACAAAAACAGGATGTTCTAAATACGTACTTCGGGTTGATTATGAAAATCAACCACTCCATACCTTTTGCTTAAATTCAAAAGAACACCTTAATGAAGGTTTTGTGTACGCTACGTTACCTCAAATTCCTTGATGTTATTGGAAGTTACGAAGAGGCCGATTCCGATAGGAATGAATACCAGACCGATCACAAAGAAGGCAGGCAGCACGGTGCCTGCGGTGAGAATGGGCTGCCAGGCCGGCAGTCTCTGCTGCTTGAAGGCTGTGTTATCCGGCTTCTTGCTCTTCGCAGCCCCTACGCCGCCCGACCCCCCGGCACCAGAGAGCTGTCCGTCTTCTTCTTTCGCGTTATAGCTCGACGCCATCATGTTGTTTGCAGTTTATTTATACTTAGGATACACGGACAGTGCAGGCCGTTATAAAGACACAGTCCGACAGGATTCTGACGAACTTCAAAACACAACAACACATACAGAAATACCAGCTTGTGGAGCAGGATCTCAGTATCAGAAAATTAAACTCCCTGCTCCAGAAACCAGGCAAGGGAAAGAAAACACGGAAGAAACCAAGGGAAGCAGCAACCCCTCCCCTATTGCGCGATGACATCAGCGCGTAAGTAAAAATGACAGCGGGGCGACACCACGTGTTGAGGCTGTGCAATGCAGGAGGAGTGATAAGGCACAGGTATTGCAGTAAATATTGACTATTTAAAGCGCCGTATGATGTTATGTGAAGTAAAGTAAGATTATAGAAAGCGGCGTTTATTTGTACACACAAACGTGTTGATCTATTTCAACTAGGAAGCAGTGTTTCTCACGATTTTTTTTTCTTAAATCTGCAATTCAGTCCTAAACCTCCAGATGTCCGTGTAGCCACTTCCTTACAGTTACGGGTAATTCTCAAATTCTGGGGGTCGTTTCTATATTGCGAGATCGTAAATTCAAATACAACCGGTCTTTCGACCAAGTCGATAGATTATCACCCGTTTCTATAATCCACCCGAATCGGTGTCATGGTTCTAAACAACAGGTCAGCTAGCAGTGCTGTATTATCTGACAATCCGTGAGTAACACAGCACAAGGATAATGTGTATTTTGAATGGTCTAGAAAAGTATGTTTGCGTAAATGTAGCAGAAACTAAGGTTTCAAATGTCCAAATGCCACATTTTCCATCTATCCTGTGTTTATTTATTGTATTCCCAGGTACTTTAAAGTTTGGGACTGCACCATACACACAACATTTAGGTGCCTAATTATTTATTAGTGCTGTATTACATTATTAAATGTGTTATTTAATAATGTAATACAGTACTAATTATTACATCTATCAAAGCACGTGCGACACATTAGAAGTCACAATCTAAAAAACATAATTAACAAGGGAAGTTGTTGGGGCTGTTGGTTAGGAGAGGATGAGAATGGAATCTCAAACAGTAAGTAAAGAAAGCATTTCAGCAGGTACTTCTAGAAGAAGTCGAAAGTAATAAGGTAATAATGTGTTATTTTCTAAACGGAACAATCGTGTAACAAAGGTCTCCAAAAAGCAAAAATTGACCCAAATTGCCAACAGAATGAATTGTTAGTGAAGGAAGGGCTATAACATGGTTGCAGGCCAAATAAAATAAAATAAAATGGACTTGCTATAATTTCAGATATGCTTACGTTTGATAATTGATATTGATGATAACCTATTTGGGAGTTTGTTTGTTGAAATAATAACAATAAAATAAGTTTGACCACCTGGCATAACAATAAGCATTAAAGGTGAACTAAATATTTGTGTATCTACTAGAATACCATTATTATCGTTAAATTGTTCAATTTTTTTATTTATTTTTTATATATAAAAACCCAATAAGTTCTGTTTCAAACTGTAACTAGTGTAGTGTGCACGGGGGAAGGCAGCAGCAGGGCAGGTAGGTGACGTAATCATATACAAAGACATAAGCCTGATATACGCTCTTTGCAAAGGAGCTATGTTGGAGTGCAAGAGGTCCTGGGTTCGTGTTCGCCCTCCGCCTGTGTGTGGATTGCCTCGCCGTGTATGATGCACTTGCCTGCGGGACCCGAGATCGCTACATTTGGTGTTGGAGGTGGGATACAGGTACCCTGGCACACACTTCTCAGACTGTATGTCAAAATAAACACTCAAGACTCTTTCCTGGTACTTGTATTACTCTCCTGTGCTACTTAATGTTATATTAAGAGCTCAGTGTTATAAACACTAGGTTTGTTTGCACAATTCATATTTTGTTGCAAGACACAGTAAGTGAACAAGAAATTAATCTTGCTGAATTGTTTTTAGCAAAATGTATAATTAATGCAGAGCAATTATATGGAAGAATATATTTCTTATAATGTTCACATACTTCTGCATCTTAGAGACAGTGCGCGCAATTGGGTCCTTTGTAGACATCATCTGCCTTTTCTTTTGAAGGAGTACATGGCATATTCTTGCAACTTCTTCATGGTGCACAAAATGTTCAAGGACAAATAGCTGACAGGTTTCCCCAGATTAAGAACTCAGATGTAATTGCCTGTAGAACTTCGGCAAAAACTGCTTATCTGAGAGTATACAAGCACTGTTTGGTGGACACCCTCTCCAAAAGGTGATCTTTCAAAAAAGTCAGAAAGTGAAATATTTGGAGCACCCCGTTTTTAGACCAGTAATGTATGAGGAACGACATGCATTTACATCAGAGGCTGCATTTGTTACAGTGTATAAAAGAGCTATTGTTAATGGGAAGATTTACTACCGGTACTCTTGTTTGAACTGTAGGGAGGGGAAAAGGTTTAATTCATTTGTATAAATGTCAGATAATAAATCAGGAATATAGAAAATATACTAGGTGTGTGTATGAGTGGTTGTATTGTCTGCTGCAAGTGTGAAAAAGAGTACTTTGCTGTAATAAGAAAATGCAACTAAGCAGCAAACAGCTTTTTATGATTCAGTGGTTGGTGTAAAGACTAGCTTTATACAAATTATCAAAAAAAGTTAAATATTAAAATATACAAAGTGGAAGATTTGATTTTCAAGACGGTGTACATGACATGCCAAGGGAAAGAATATATTTGTGACATGCCCAATGTATATGAGCATGACTATGAAGATATTTAAAGAATATGTTTGTGACATGCCCAATGTATATGAGCATGACTATGAAGATATTTAAAGAATATGTTTGTGACATGCCCAATGTATATGAGCATGACTATGAAGATATTTAAAGAATATGTTTGTGACATGCCCAATGTATATGAGCATGACTGAAGATATTTAAAGAATATGTTTGTGACATGCCCAATGTATATGAGCATGACTATGAAGATATTTAAAGAATATGTTTGTGACATGCCCAATGTATATGAGCATGACTATGAAGATATTTAAAGAATATGTTTGTGACATGCCCAATGTATATGAGCATGACTGAAGATATTTAAAGAATATGTTTGTGACATGCCCAATGTATATGAGCATGACTATGAAGATATTCAAAAGTTTGACATTTTCTTTTAACAATTCCTAAAGAAAAAAAATTCACAGAACCATTTGGTCACGTGTTATTACTTTTAAGTACTACACAAATCCAATAACATTAATTGATTTCCACGAATTTACATATTTTAAAGTCTTGCATAACATGCAAAGGATCTAATACCAGCAATCCAGTCTTTTTATGTATATATGTTTACTGTTATTTGACTGTGTTTCTTTATGCACAGAATTGTTTTACTTTGTATAAAATAGTGTATTTAATAAGTAACAAACAAGCAATAAAAAATACTCCCAAACAGTTAAAACAAATGAAATGTTCACAAGTTTCTTGTTTGTTTTTTTTGCTTGGGTTTTTTTTTTTTTTTTTTTTTTTTTCTATAAGGCAAGGTACTACACAGAATACTGCATTGATACAAAAAAAAATAACCTGCAAAATTAGTTTACTGAGGCTTAGCTGTGCGTTTATTTTTTATAATAATGTGACTATACACACTCCATGTATTTAAATAATCCAATGTACGATTTTATTTTGTTCTATAGGCTTTCTATAAAATGTTTATAGAATATATATGCATATATTTTCAATAAAAGCCCTTTTCTGTAGAACCACCACATGACCTTTATCAAACTAATCAATAATTTCTATTGAATCTTTGATTTCAATTAAAAAAAAAAAAAAAAATACATACATACAACTTTAGAGAACTTTTATAGAACATTTTTCTATGTTGATTGAGAGTTGAAAAATATTGTATTTCTGACAGTGAGACTGCTTAAAATGAAGGCCAGAGTTCCCTCTAAAATGAGCTATCTTTAACAATCAATAATAATAATAATAATAATAATAATAATAATAATAACCTGTATGGCAGATAAACATGAAATATATTCAGTGTTTTGTAATAAGGTGCATTATGGGATTCTGAATGAGTACTGTGACGCGAGGTTTGATGGGATATTGGTGGAACGATAAGCGGCGCAGTGGCAGTTGGGATATTGGAGGAGAGTAACCTTTTCGGTCTTGACAGAGTGTCCTTGTGTTGCTAGTACTGTGGAGAAAGCATCTAAACCAGCAAGATGTTGAGGAACCTTTTGGTAAATGAAATATTTTTTCTAATGTTTTATATCGTAATATATCAGTTAATCGTTTCAGTTATGGATACCAAAGAAATCGATGTTTTCGAAGCGTATTTCCGGATCTCTCTTGTATTCTCATGGAGATGTGGAGTAATTTCCTCATAGCCAGCCTGTGTCTGACAGTCGGACTAGCGGTCAAACTTCAGTCGTCTTTCCAGTTTCAGCGAGTATTACACGTTGTCAGATATAATGAAGACAGATACATTTAACGTGTTTGTGATTCTCGGTTAAGCAAGCGCCTTTTACAGTTTAAGTTCTCATAATAATAAACGCAAATGCAACTTGCTAGGCCGACATCACAGTTACTGGCACGTCTTTACGAGGATATATCGGTGGACAGGTTGACGAGGTTCCTGGTTACGGGTACACATTTTAGGTTTGTGTACAATTTGTTTTTATTATACGCATAGTGTTAATGTATAATGTAGCCATTTATCACCCACCCCTCCCCCCATAAGGTCATCAAAAGTAAACGACAAATAAAAAAGTGAGGGAATGTTTGCACTTTTAACGAAGTAATACTATTTATCTGTCTGTCATCTATCTTTGTGTATCTGTGATTATTGGGACGCCAATGTCCATAAAAATAGATATACTACCACCGACTGTTATAACATTATATTTCTTATTTAAGTTACTTCACTCGCTAACAACGTAATTACCGCCTTATTACCAGTTTCTAATGGTTTTCGAATAAAACCGTCGACTCGATACATCAAATGCATTATAATTAGAATTGCCTAGCAGTGGCTTAAAAAAAAAAAAAAAAAAAAAAAAAAAAAAAAAAAAAAAACACATTTGTTGGCTGCAGTTTCAGGTGTGAAAGCAGTTAGCTGTTTCGGAAGCAATAGAAGAGACCCGCCCAATAGAACCCATTTAAACTAGAAGAGTACGTTTTTAGGTAATTAAACTGTACCTTATTATGCGTGCTAAAATATTGTGCGAAGGACCAGTATAGTTTGAGCTTGGTAGGTAGGTCTGTGTCACGTAGCCAGAGAGTCTTCTCAATCTTGACCTGATATTTAGTCTTCTGAAAGATTCTGTCGAAATGGCGTAGCATTTTATTTAGTCCGGCCACATAATCTGGCAAATATTTACAGAAAATGATGAGGTTTGAAAGCATGTCGTGCTCTTTACAGGCGCTGCGGCAGATATCTCAGCGGACACTGAGCACCACTGCCCGCAGGCAAGTTCAGAACAAGGTGCCGGAGAAGCAGAAAATGTTCCAGGTAAGGTAACGACGAGAAGGTATACAGTGCAGTGTGGAGGAAGATCCTGCCCCGTCCACATGCATGAACTTCCCTAACTAGCCAACATGTCGGGCCAAGCCCTATGGATACGCTGTATGGAACCAAAGATTCCAGCAGTTGTTTTATGTATTCAGCAAGGGCTGAAGTCTTTAGGATCTATCAGAATTTAATAACCTGTATACTGATTTGATTTGAGGTCTAACCTGTTAGTGGAACTGCTGACGGGGTACGTCGTCTGAAGATACACCAGCAGATACAAATGTGTATACTATTTCCTTCTGTTTTGTGATGGAGTATAATCAATACAGAGTTTATAGAGAAAACACAAGTTAAGGATAAGCTGTACTTTATCTAGTTCATTTCCCTGCTTTTCAATCTTCAAACATGTTATATGCTTGTGACACACACAGTACAAGGACAACTGTTGTCAAGTTGTTGTCCTTCAGCTAAAACTGATTTTAAACCAGAAACTATTTCAATTTATGGTCCTTACCAGCCAGTAACAATAATTACAAATAATTATTACTTGAGTAAGTTAAGTGAAACATAGCAAGCATAATCCAAAATGATTTTATAAAGCCGTCACAGTACTTTGAGAAGAGCACAAATATAAAAAGCAACAAATGCTACAAAAATGGCCACAGCAGTATTGTTCACCTTTTTGGGTTTGTTGGTTATTCACTTTTGTTTTGTTTTTTTTTTACTTGCATTTGGGACAAGCCAATAGTTTAATACGTTGTTCTTAATTTGTAATGTGTATTCTTTGCCTTGGTATGCACTTGCTTTTGCTTGGAATGTGTATGCATCATTGAAAGTGAATGAATACAGCAGAAATTAGGGTTTCGCAAGTTGTTACTGACTGTCTTCTGTTGCAGGAGGACAATGGGATCCCTGTTCACTTGAAGGGAGGTGCTGGTGATGCTCTCCTCTACAGGTTTACAATGGCGCTTACAGTTTTGGGTAAGGGGAAACAGAATATGTGTGTGAAAACAATGGGGATTTAAGTTTAGGGTCGTTGTACCACCAAATTATGTTCCATATTTGTGTTGGCATATGAGATTTAAACTGCTCAGTATAACAATGTGCCTAATAGTGAAACATCTGGGTTAAAGGATCTATTTTGACAAATGTGTGGAACAATTCTGTGTCCTGTGTTCTGATGTAATTGGCACACAGCGGATATGAAAAAAAATGAACATCAAGATCTCTGTTCCCTAGCCATATCTTAAATTTGCAGCTCCAATATGCAGATGTAGTTGCAAAAGGCTATTCAAAATGTATTTTTCTGTTGTGAAAATATTATAGTGCTTTGAAACTAATGAATCTGTATTATTATTGTTATTTATTTTGTAATGGTTACAACGTGTGTGTGTGTATATACCAAGCATCAAAAGAAACTTTTCCCATTGGTTTTAACATTGGCCTTTTATACTTCTCACAGCTGCACTTGGTTTCTCATGCAGTGCTGCAGTGGTTGAGATGTTTCTGTTTGTGTGGTTAATGTATTTTCTCTCTCTCTCTTGGTTCTCATTGCAGGAACAGGATATGTATTGTTTGAACTGGTCAGTGCTGCATTGCCCAAGAAGAAGTGATTCCAGTTTCATTTATGATCCTTCCAGAAAGTTTCTTGGTCCAGTAATTTAAAATTCCATGTTCAACTTCAGGGAGCTTACATGTCCTTGTCATAACAAGCTGTGTTTACATTTAATGGGATCAATATTTATGAAATGTACTGTATAAACTGCGACAATAAAAGCAGTTTTGCACAGCTCTACTACTTGTGTGGTCTGATACTTCTTTACACATTAACACACTGGTTTGAAATACAAAACAATAACTGCTGTAGAGGAGGTAATAACTTGTAGTTATGCTAGCAACTTACAGTATGTCTGTTTTCTAAAGACACTGGTACAAGGATACAGACAAAAGTGTTAGCACCCTACACTTAGACACACACACACACACACACACACACACACACATATAAACTTGTAATTCAAAGTATTCATTCCTGACAATATTTAGTATTCTAAGTATTTAGTGTTCTCCTTTTGCATTTGTTACGTCTTTCAGACATTTATGATAATTCTTATCTGGCATGTTACGTCATGTTGGTGAAATCTGAGTCCATTCTGTCTTGCATATTTCCTTCAGCTCAGACATATTGGATACACGGCATTTCAGATCAGTCCAAAGCATTTCTATTGGATTGAGGTCTGGTGAGTGGAAAAGCCATTCCATAACCTTCATGTTCTTCAAGAATTCCAGGGTTGTCATAGCCGTATGCTTTGGGTCGTTGTTGTTATTGTGTTGTCAGTTAGCGTAGGAGCAGAGGTTCTTCAATCACATGAATGTCTCCAGTCCCTAAACTGCTGAACCCCCCCCCCCCCCCCCCCCCCCCCCAGAACCACCTCCATGGGGGTAGTATCTTTAAAAGGTGTTTAACTGGAGGTACAAGGTTTGCTTCACTGAAGGCTTTCCATTTATTCCTCCAAACATGCTTCAGATTTCTGTTCATTTATTAGGTTTTTTTTCTG
This sequence comes from Polyodon spathula, assembly GCF_017654505.1. Lineage (NCBI taxonomy): Eukaryota > Metazoa > Chordata > Actinopteri > Acipenseriformes > Polyodontidae > Polyodon > Polyodon spathula. The sequence goes on along the minus strand of NC_054538.1, from coordinate 3,166,382 downwards.
GAAGTTCTTTGAAAGATTTGCAATGAGAATGTGCATGCAGCTGTTCTGTGTTCAGGTATCTTTGTACAGTTCTTTAATGCTCTATGCCTGGTGCTTCTAAATGTTTATTTAAAGAGTAATTAGGGGGGTTCTGAAAAATATAGTTACCCCTCCCCACATGCTGCTACAACTGTTTAAACAAACTGCCTGTCATTTTTCTTTTCAATGTTAACAACATTTACCCATGACTTTAAAGTCTGTTTCATAGCTGTTTTTTTAAATGGCTGCGCCAGTTCACTATGGTTTCAATTCTGTCCTCGTGTAAATCACTGCAGGAAGAGAGATTATATAAAAAATAAAGTGCTGCCGCTTTTCTGTTTCGTACCACATCATGGATCGTTGTCGCTGTTACCCATTTAATAATGTGGGCAATAATCTTTACACTATCAGTGCACTAGAGCAGACATTTTGAAAAGAGCTTTGAAACAGATTTTAAAGTTGTAAGTTGTCATGATGTTAACAATAAAAATTAAAAAAAATACATGTGCGTTAATGAAACGGTTGCAGCAACACGTGGGGATGTGTATCGCTATATTTAAACAGTTGTAGCAGCGCGTGGGGATGTGTGACGCTGTATTTAAACAGTTGTAGCAGCGCGTGGGGATGTGTAACGCTGTATTTAAACAGTTGTAGCAGCGCGTGGGGATGTGTAACGCTGTATTTAAACAGTTGTAGCAGCGCGTGGGGATGTGTAACGCTGTATTTAAACAGTTGTAGCAGCACGTGGGGATGTGTAACGCTGTATTTAAACAGTTGTAGCAGCGCGTGGGGATGTGTAACGCTGTATTTAAACAGTTGTAGCAGCACGTGGGGATGTGTAACGCTGTATTTAAACAGTTGTAGCAGCGCGTGGGGATGTGTAACGCTGTATTTAAACAGTTGTAGCAGCGCGTGGGGATGTGTAACGCTGTATTTAAACAGTTGTAGCAGCGCGTGGGGATGTGTAACGCTGTATTTAAACAGCTGTAGCAGCGCGTGGGGATGTGTAACGCTGTATTTAAACAGTTGTAGCAGCGCGTGGGGATGTGTAACGCTGTATTTAAACAGTTGTAGCAGCGCGTGGGGATGTGTAACGCTGTATTTAAACAGTTGTAGCAGCGCGTGGGGATGTGTAACGCTGTATTTAAACAGTTGTAGCAGCACGTGGGGATGTGTAACGCTGTATTTAAACAGTTGTAGCAGCACGTGGGGATGTGGGTATTTAAACAGTGTAGCAGCGCGTAAACGCTGTATTTAAACAGTTGTAGCAGCACGTGGGGATGTGTAACGCTGTATTTAAACAGTTGTAGCAGCGCGTGGGGATGTGTAACGCTGTATTTAAACAGTTGTAGCAGCACGTGGGGATGTGTAACGCTGTATTTAAACAGTTGTAGCAGCACGTGGGGATGTGTAACGCTGTATTTAAACAGTTGTAGCAGCACGTGGGGATGTGTAACGCTGTATTTAAACAGTTGTAGCAGCACGTGGGGATGTGGGACGCTGTATTTAAACAGTTGTAGCAGCGCGTGGGGATGTGTAACGCTGTATTTAAACAGTTGTAGCAGCGCGTGGGGATGTGTAACGCTGTATTTAAACAGTTGTAGCAGCACGTGGGGATGTGTAACGCTGTATTTAAACAGTTGTAGCAGCACGTGGGGATGTGGTAACGCTGTATTTAAACAGTTGTAGCAGCACGTGGGGATGTGTAACGCTGTATTTAAACAGTTGTAGCAGCGCGTGGGGATGTGTAACGCTGTATTTAAACAGTTGTAGCAGCGCGTGGGGATGTGTAACGCTGTATTTAAACAGTTGTAGCAGCACGTGGGGATGTGTAACGCTGTATTTAAACAGTTGTAGCAGCGCGTGGGGATGTGTAACGCTGTATTTAAACAGTTGTAGCAGCGCGTGGGGATGTGTAACGCTGTATTTAAACAGTTGTAGCAGCACGCGGGGATGTGGGACGCTGTATTTAAACAGTTGTAGCAGCACGTGGGGATGTGTAACGCTGTATTTAAACAGTTGTAGCAGCGCGTGGGGATGTGTAACGCTGTATTTAAACAGTTGTAGCAGCGCGTGGGGATGTGTAACGCTGTATTTAAACAGTTGTAGCAGCACGTGGGGATGTGTAACGCTGTATTTAAACAGTTGTAGCAGCGCGTGGGGATGTGTAACGCTGTATTTAAACAGTTGTAGCAGCACGTGGGGATGTGTAACGCTGTATTTAAACAGTTGTAGCAGCACGTGGGGATGTGTAACGCTGTATTTAAACAGTTGTAGCAGCACGTGGGGATGTGTAACGCTGTATTTAAACAGTTGTAGCAGCACGCGGGGATGTGGGAACGCTGTATTTAAACAGTTGTAGCAGCACGCGGGGATGTGTAACGCTGTATTTAAACAGTTGTAGCAGCACGCGGGGATGTGTAACGCTGTATTTAAACAGTTGTAGCAGCACGTGGGGATGTGTAACGCTGTATTTAAACAGTTGTAGCAGCGCGTGGGGATGTGTAACGCTGTATTTAAACAGTTGTAGCAGCGCGTGGGGATGTGTAACGCTGTATTTAAACAGTTGTAGCAGCACGTGGGGATGTGTAACGCTGTATTTAAACAGTTGTAGCAGCACGTGGGGATGTGTAACGCTGTATTTAAACAGTTGTAGCAGCACGTGGGGATGTGTAACGCTGTATTTAAACAGTTGTAGCAGCACGTGGGGATGTGTAACGCTGTATTTAAACAGTTGTAGCAGCACGTGGGGATGTGTAACGCTGTATTTAAACAGTTGTAGCAGCGCGTGGGGATGTGTAACGCTGTATTTGAACAGTTGTAGCAGCACGTGGGGATGTGTAACGCTGTATTTAAACAGTTGTAGCAGCACGTGGGGATGTGTAACGCTGTATTTAAACAGTTGTAGCAGCGCGTGGGGATGTGTAACGCTGTATTTAAACAGTTGTAGCAGCACGTGGGGATGTGTAACGCTGTATTTAAACAGTTGTAGCAGCGCGTGGGGATGTGTAACGCTGTATTTAAACAGTTGTAGCAGCGCGTGGGGATGTGTAACGCTGTATTTAAACAGTTGTAGCAGCGCGTGGGGATGTGTAACGCTGTATTTAAACAGTTGTAGCAGCACGTGGGGATGTGTAACGCTGTATTTAAACAGTTGTAGCAGCGCGTGGGGATGTGTAACGCTGTATTTAAACAGTTGTAGCAGCGCGTGGGGATGTGTAACGCTGTATTTAAACAGTTGTAGCAGCACGTGGGGATGTGTAACGCTGTATTTAAACAGTTGTAGCAGCACGTGGGGATGTGTAACGCTGTATTTAAACAGTTGTAGCAGCGCGTGGGGATGTGTAACGCTGTATTTAAACAGTTGTAGCAGCGCGTGGGGATGTGTAACGCTGTATTTAAACAGTTGTAGCAGCGCGTGGGGATGTGTAACGCTGTATTTAAACAGTTGTAGCAGCACGTGGGGATGTGTAACGCTGTATTTAAACAGTTGTAGCAGCGCGTGGGGATGTGTGACGCTGTATTTAAACAGTTGTAGCAGCACGCGGGGATGTGTAACGCTGTATTTAAACAGTTGTAGCAGCGCGTGGGGATGTGTAACGCTGTATTTAAACAGTTGTAGCAGCGCGTGGGGATGTGTAACGCTGTATTTAAACAGTTGTAGCAGCGCGTGGGGATGTGGGACGCTGTATTTAAACAGTTGTAGCAGCGCGTGGGGATGTGTAACGCTGTATTTAAACAGTTGTAGCAGCGCGTGGGGATGTGTAACGCTGTATTTAAACAGTTGTAGCAGCGCGTGGGGATGTGTAACGCTGTATTTAAACAGTTGTAGCAGCGCGTGGGGATGTGTAACGCTGTATTTAAACAGTTGTAGCAGCGCGTGGGGATGTGTAACGCTGTATTTAAACAGTTGTAGCAGCACGTGGGGATGTGGGACGCTGTATTTAAACAGTTGTAGCAGCGCGTGGGGATGTGTAACGCTGTATTTAAACAGTTGTAGCAGCGCGTGGGGATGTGTAACGCTGTATTTAAACAGTTGTAGCAGCACGTGGGGATGTGTAACGCTGTATTTAAACAGTTGTAGCAGCGCGTGGGGATGTGTAACGCTGTATTTAAACAGCAGCGCGTGGGGATGTGTAACGCTGTATTTAAACAGTTGTAGCAGCACGTGGGGATGTGTAACGCTGTATTTAAACAGTTGTAGCAGCGCGTGGGGATGTGTAACGCTGTATTTAAACAGTTGTAGCAGCACGTGGGGATGTGTAACGCTGTATTTAAACAGTTGTAGCAGCGCGTGTGTAAACGCTGGGGATGTGTGAACGCTGTATTTAAACAGTTGTAGCAGCGCGTGGGGATGTGTAACGCTGTATTTAAACAGTTGTAGCAGCACGTGGGGATGTGTAACGCTGTATTTAAACAGTTGTAGCAGCGCGTGGGGATGTGTAACGCTGTATTTAAACAGTTGTAGCAGCGCGTGGGGATGTGTAACGCTGTATTTAAACAGTTGTAGCAGCGCGTGGGGATGTGTAACGCTGTATTTAAACAGTTGTAGCAGCACGTGGGGATGTGTAACGCTGTATTTAAACAGTTGTAGCAGCACGTGGGGATGTGTAACGCTGTATTTAAACAGTTGTAGCAGCACGTGGGGATGTGGGACGCTGTATTTAAACAGTTGTAGCAGCGCGTGGGGATGTGTAACGCTGTATTTAAACAGTTGTAGCAGCGCGTGGGGATGTGTAACGCTGTATTTAAACAGTTGTAGCAGCACGTGGGGATGTGTAACGCTGTATTTAAACAGTTGTAGCAGCACAGTTGGATGTGTAACGCTGTATTTAAACAGTTGTAGCAGCGCGTGGGGATGTGTAACGCTGTATTTAAACAGTTGTAGCAGCACGTGGGGATGTGTAACGCTGTATTTAAACAGTTGTAGCAGCACGTGGGGATGTGTAACGCTGTATTTAAACAGTTGTAGCAGCACGTGGGGATGTGGAACGCTGTATTTAAACAGTTGTAGCAGCACGTGGGGATGTGTAACGCTGTATTTAAACAGTTGTAGCAGCGCGTGGGGATGTGTAACGCTGTATTAAACAGCTGTAGCAGCGCGTGGGGATGTGTAACGCTGTATTTAAACAGTTGTAGCAGCACGTGGGGATGTGTAACGCTGTATTTAAACAGTTGTAGCAGCGCGTGGGGATGTGTAACGCTGTATTTAAACAGTTGTAGCAGCGCGTGGGGATGTGTAACGCTGTATTTAAACAGTTGTAGCAGCGCGTGGGGATGTGTAACGCTGTATTTAAACAGTTGTAGCAGCGCGTGGGGATGTGTAACGCTGTATTTAAACAGTTGTAGCAGCGCGTGGGGATGTGTAACGCTGTATTTAAACAGTTGTAGCAGCGCGTGGGGATGTGTAACGCTGTATTTAAACAGTTGTAGCAGCGCGTGGGGATGTGTAACGCTGTATTTAAACAGTTGTAGCAGCGCGTGGGGATGTGTAACGCTGTATTTAAACAGTTGTAGCAGCGCGTGGGGATGTGTAACGCTGTATTTAAACAGTTGTAGCAGCACGTGGGGATGTGTAACGCTGTATTTAAACAGTTGTAGCAGCGCGTGGGGATGTGTAACGCTGTATTTAAACAGTTGTAGCAGCGCGTGGGGATGTGTAACGCTGTATTTAAACAGTTGTAGCAGCGCGTGGGGATGTGGAACGCTGTATTTAAACAGTTGTAGCAGCGCGTGGGGATGTGTAACGCTGTATTTAAACAGTTGTAGCAGCACGTGGGGATGTGTAACGCTGTATTTAAACAGTTGTAGCAGCACGTGGGGATGTGTAACGCTGTATTTAAACAGTTGTAGCAGCACGTGGGGATGTGTAACGCTGTATTTAAACAGTTGTAGCAGCGCGTGGGGATGTGTAACGCTGTATTTAAACAGTTGTAGCAGCACGTGGGGATGTGTAACGCTGTATTTAAACAGTTGTAGCAGCGCGTGGGGATGTGTAACGCTGTATTTAAACAGTTGTAGCAGCACGTGGGGATGTGTAACGCTGTATTTAAACAGCTGTAGCAGCGCGTGGGGATGTGTAACGCTGTATTTAAACAGTTGTAGCAGCGCGTGGGGATGTGTAACGCTGTATTTAAACAGTTGTAGCAGCGCGTGGGGATGTGTAACGCTGTATTTAAACAGTTGTAGCAGCGCGTGGGGATGTGTAACGCTGTATTTAAACAGCTGTAGCAGCGCGTGGGGATGTGTAACGCTGTATTTAAACAGTTGTAGCAGCGCGTGGGGATGTGTAACGCTGTATTTAAACAGTTGTAGCAGCGCGTGGGGATGTGTAACGCTGTATTTAAACAGCTGTAGCAGCGCGTGGGGATGTGTAACGCTGTATTTAAACAGCTGTAGCAGCGCGTGGGGATGTGTAACGCTATATTTTTCGGTACGCCGCTACTTACTCTTTAATCCTTGGCTGTTAATCTTGGATTTTTTTTTTGCTGATTCTCCTACCTGCTGTACCTGTAATTTTCTTTGGCTTTCAAGCGTTCCAGTGGAATGTGTTCTGTGGTACTTCTTGATCATTGCTCTGCCTGTGGATTTTGACATTCCATTCTTCTTTGATACAGTTTAGCTATTTGCTTTGTTGTAACATGCTATGAGTGCTTTGCATCAAATGTGAATCCAACGCCTTTATCTTGCCCACCTGCTGTGTTGCCAAAATGTTCATCTTCAACAGATGTTAGAAATAATGACCTCTTTTTTCTGGCTATTTACTTTATAATGCAGCTCACTTACTGTGTAGTGCTTTTCAATCAATGAATATATGTTTTTAATTAGTTCTGTCAGTTTTTTATAGACTTGTAATATAATATATAATACTTTTGTCATGAACAAATATTTGAAATTGTTTAAGCGATTGTTTGTTAAACTACCAGACACTGTGCAGTTTGTTCTTGGTCACATTCACTGGTGGCTAATTTTCACTAAATGCTTGTATTTAACATGCTTTCTTGAATTCCTATGTTAAGTTTAGGGTATCTGTGACTGTAACCTGATAACTATCTATAACTTCATTACTAAAGTCAGGTAAAGATTTTACTTGTCACTAATCTCAGAGAATTAACTACGCCAATTGTTTAGATGATGGATGTACTGAGAATGATTTCAGAAATCACATGTCATCTAAAATATTTTATAACTTACCCTCAACATTGTCTATGTATTACGTGATGTTTGGATGTAGAACATATTTCTAATTTTCTCCTTTCAGACTGAAACCATTGACTGGTTCTGGATTAACACCCAGAACAGACAGGATTGTCTCTCTTCCTGTTTTTATGAGAAGAACACATCTGTGGACGTTGCTTTGAAAAATAACCTGCCAAAGCAAATGATACTCATTTTAAAATCTGACGGTTGAGATGTGCTGAATGGAATGTGTTTTATATCCTTGTGAAGCATTTAAATGCAGTTTTAAGCCTTCTTCCATAAGCAAAAGGCCATTTGTATAAAAGCTGTATCCTTTTGAATTAAAGAGGTAAAGTAGGAATGTGTAGTTCGTCTATGCCAGGGCTGTCAAACTCAGAGGACTGCAGTGTTGTCTATACCAGGGCTGTCAAATTCAGAGGACAGAGGACTGCAGCAGTGTCAAATTCAGAGGACCGCAGTCTATACCAGGGCTGTCAAACTCAGAGGACTGCAGTGTTGTCTATACCAGGGCTGTCAAATTCAGAGGACCGCAGTGTCATCTATACCAGGGCTGTCAAACTCAGAGGACTGCAGTGTTGTCTATACCAGGGCTGTCAAATTCAGAGGACCGCAGTGTCATCTATACCAGGGCTGTCAAACTCAGAGGACTGCAGTGTTGTCTATACCAGGGCTGTCAAACTCAGGTCTTGGAGGACCACAGTGTCTTCTGGCTTTCGTTCCACTAGAGCTGTCAATGACATAATTGGTCTAATTACTGGATTAATTGGACAAATTTAACACTTCTTTCCAAAATGTTTTATAGGTAGTGTACCTTGAATCAAGGACATTTTTAAATCATCAACTGTAAAAGACCTTGACAAAATATTAAATATGCCCAAATGAACAAATAGTTAGATCAACTAAGTTAATTTAGAGCTTGAGATTGAATGAAAACCGGAAACCCTGCAACCATTGACTACTGGAGTTTGACAGCCTTGCTCTATACTCTCAAGTAAGCCTTCCAATTTGCAACATTGTTTCAATGACATAGTAGACCTGGGGCGCGCAAGTAAAAGGGCCTGCCAGCAGGATCCTTTGAGTAGCACTCTCTGCAATACCAACACAGGAACCTCCCTACAGGAGAAAGAAAAGCCCCTTAATCAGCATGGTCTTCTCTCCCTCACACACACACACACACACACACACACACACACACACACACACACACACACACACACACACACACACACACACACACACACACACACACACACACACACACACACACACACACACACACACACACACACACACACACACACACACACACACACACACACACACACACACGTGATTGATGGACCATGATGTGCTCCAGCAATAGCTTGTCACCCATAGTCTGGTATTTACTATGCTGTCATGCTGCATGTTGATAAGGAATTGCATGTGTCACCCTCACAGTCAATAGCACAAAGCTCTCTATCCACCAGACCTGGGACAAATATAGTTGTCTTTGTTATTGTATTTGTAAACACCAGCTACACCACCCGCTCGATATATCACGGGTGTTGGGGTCCAATATAAATCTGCTATATGCAGAGGGCCGCGATATAGAGAGAGACCCAGAGAAAAAGAAATAGGCTAATAATAAATACTGTACTACCACTCCCTTGTTTTATTGGGGGTGTCAGGGTCCAATATAAGTCCTCTGCGCAACCGCTTTTTCTCATTTTTCGTTTAAAATTGGTAATTGCTTCTCACCAACTTCAGTCTCCAATTAATTTCATGAGTCTTCCTTTCCTTTCCCAAATGCACAAACCCACTGCATTGAAATAATCCATTCCCAACTTGTTGCTAAGGAGCTGACATCACTGCTTTGTGATTTTTGCTAGTGCATTGCTGCCACACTTGTTGGCTAAAATAAAAATCGCTTCAGCAAGTAGATATTTAATTTGCTTTGAGTTATTGTGCAATACGTGTGCATATAATAACAGTACAATATTTTGTTTTTAATTGTTTTGTATATTGTTGTTAGTAATGTTCAGTATTGAACAAAATGAACAGTAAAGTGTCTATGTATATTGCAGCTAAACCATGCGCAGTTAGACTAGAAAGGGGGAGCCAACTCCAGGACTGCGATATATCCGAATCTGCAGTATAGCGAGGAGTGATATAACAAATATATATGCTTGAATAAATTAATTGTGTTTTTAAAAATTCAAATACTAATTGCACAGTCAAATATTGAAATATATGCAAGTTATTTGAAAAATTATATATATTTATTTTTTAATCATGACCTTATGATGGAATACTATATACTATATATATATATATAATATATATAAACAAGTTCTATATATTTATATATATATATATATCAACTATTCCCAAATAGTTAATGAATAATCCAAAACTAAAACCTAATTATTACCCTAAATGTATAATTATGTACCAAGTCCTGCAATTACCACATGGTGGTTGAGAAGGCTTTCTAGAGGAAAATGCTAAACATGTTCAATTCAATAACTTCAAAACAGGCCATTAAACAAGTGGTTAGATATTTCATTGTTTTCAAATATTTACCCAATGAAATAAAATATTCAAATATTTCAATTAATCGATCGAATTAAAATAGAGCCATTTAATGAGTGATTAACAAGCACAAGGCTTAACCTGCTTACAACGCAGGATAATAATTAGGCTGCTGTATGTTACAGTTACATATGTCAGTGTATTTCAACTACTGCACTCATATTTAAATATGAATTGCTTTCCACAAACCATATTTAAATATTTTCCCAAAATAGTTACTTTCTGCAACCTGTATTTACAACTATGTTTATCCCAGGTCTGCTATCCACATAACAGGAGAAAAAGGAAATCGTTTTCTTGACAGGGTGGTAATAACCACAAACCATTCAGACAAGTGATATGTCTATGCAGGCAATTTCATTGATATCTTACATTTAAAGAAATACTTGATTGAGTGACAGTGCTGGAAGCAGACTGAGGTAACTTTGTTGGGTTTCTCTATTTTATTTGGCTTCCAAGTACAATACTGAGGCCAACTTAAGCATTTGTGAAGCAAAATTTGAGTAGAAAAAAAAGATCACTATCTGGTTGTGGATTCAACCCCCAAAAAATGGAAATTGTACCAGGGGCTTAGACTGGCAATCCTTTTAGTTTAAGAAAAAAAAAGTGTTATCTCACTAAAAACATGTAATGTACAAAACCAGACAAGTTAGAATAAATGAATCATCCATATACAGATGTATTAGCTATAACATTCTAGAAATCTAGCAAGCTTTCATTTACATTTTTTAAAATCGATAATTCTGTACTTTATTGGAGTAAAAACTGATGACCCTCGTTGAACTAGTCATATCTTAATGAGTATCATAGGATAGGGCACAATAAAAGTGCTGTTTAGTCTGCTTATATGGATAGCCCTCTATGAGACAAACAAAGGGTGTAAAGTCTATAACTATTTTATAGGTAATGTTGAACTTCCACAACAGCAAAAAGGCACAACATTTATATTTGGATTCATTAATCACTTAAAATGATTATATTTGTTGACATTATTGTGCCATTGATAGATCACTGAAGTAAGTAATCTTTGTGTTACATTACTTAATTCAACTGTAATGGGATGTTGATTTGAAAGTACAGTTAAAAACAGTCTAAATGCAACTAGGACACTATAACCACAGAATGCAAGACAGCACGGCACAATGATTTTTTCGCCACTAGAGGGTAGTATTTACCAGTAAAAGGATGTTGGAGATGCGATGACCGCATTAAATTTGGAAACTTGTGTAAGCTCGAAAAGACGGTTCCTACAGAACATACACAACCCTATTCTCAGCCTCATATACAAAAGGCAGTTGTTAATATACAGGCTTTCGTCCTAACTTGCTTTCCAGTTGTGTTCCAGCATGTGAGTCTTGTTTTTCTGTTTAATATGCTATTGCATACCGAGCTGTCTGTGTTATCAGATTCATATAAAGATCACCTTGACATGCTAGTTTGTGTACATTGCTCCCAAGGGGTGTTTTTGTTGTTCTTGAATCTAAGGTGTGATGAGCGGTTTTTAAATTGATAATAACCTGCTGTTTAAACAAATCACTCAAGAATGCAACACCACCACATGCTTTGAACACATGTAAGTCAATTGTTGTATTGGTAACACTTAGTAGAGAGCCACTTGAAAATAAGTGAAATTTAAGGTATTTAAGACAGTGCTTGCAGTGCTTCTATCCAGCGTGCCACCGGTCCTTCGGGCTCGATCCAGTGCAGGCAGGCGTGATCCATGTGCATGTGGAACCGACAACCGTAGCGCTATGGCCTGGAAGTCGCGCACAGCCTGCACTGCAGCCAGGAGCTCTCTTCTGGTCACACAGTAATGTAGCCAGTCCCTTACTATGTCTACCTTGGCAGGGTCTGTGGCGATTCCTTTCACCCCAGTGGCGTGCCTGAGGAAGTGAGCTTCTTGCTGGAACAAATTGCACTTCCCTGAGTGCAGTTTCAGGCATGCCTCCCAGAATGCACCCAGTCTGCAGGTTCTTCAACACATTCGGAAAGGTGAACAATGCTTACCATTCCTGCATTTCTGAAAATGCAGCTTATCTGGGTTTTTTTCTTTTACAGTGGTCTGAGCATAGTTGGAAACATAGTTAAATTATTCTAAATGTAAATGAGACTAGTCCTCTCAGCTACATTTTATTAGCGCTGTATAATTTCTTAGCAAGTGTAACGTATAATTTGAATATTCCCCAGACAGTGTTTGCAAGTACTTATCGTATGTTGTTGTCTGTGACTGGCTCAATTAATGTCCATCACACATTACCTCCACTGTCCTAGACCCTGGCTATGGCAGCTGCTTATTTGCTGAGGCATTGAAGGCCAATACAACAGTGCGAACAAAAGGTCTGTTTATTTTTTTTATTTTGTTAAGGCAGCACTTTATATCAATGCTTTTGAGATGGTTAATTATTTCATATTATAACTTTTTTTTTTTTTTATATCCCGAATCTCACATAATGTACGGAATGAGGGATTCTCAACTGACGTCATTGCATTTTCATGTTTCATTTCCCATCATACACCAGGCCTCACATCAACTTTAAATAGTTTATTATGGGAAATCTGGAGCTGAACCTTTGAGGAGAATGCAATGGGATATTCACCACAATGAAGATAGTCAGGCCACTGTGTGCTTTAATTAGACTTCTAAAAGGCAAACTTCTAAATAGTTCTATAGATGTTCCATTGTTAATAACATAGCAAAGCCGAAATCCAATTTGCTTTGCATTGCATATTGTTACCGTCTGTGATATATGCAGAAAGAGTTAGTGAGTCCAAATTATGAAATGCTAAGTTCTTTTTTTAATTATTGTATTATTGTTTTCCTTTCTTGTTTGTTGTGGTGGAAATGGGCTTTATTTCATGACACACTATAGAATCTCAGATCTGCCTGTTAGAATACCGCTCACTACTTCCTGTGTCTGCACAACACGTACGTTCGTATTTTTATTTTTTTTTTATAGCAATGACCATTTCTAATATACTTTTTCGCACGACGCGATGCAATTTGAAATTCTCTCAACTCCGTCTCCATAATTTTTACGTCTGTTCGTCGACCAAAACTGTCCACGCTCCGTCTGCACACTGTGACATCTCTACTTTTGTTTAGCATTACGCTGTGTTGTGATTGACAAAACAAATAAAACCTCGATTACTGGAACCCTTGCATCGCTCTGAATCAGGACAAGCACAACCCTGTATCAACAACAGCGGAATATGGCCAATAGATATCGCAAAGAATCCCGCAGCATGAAGCGCATTTAACATAACTTATTATTATTATTATTATTATTATTATTATTATTATTATTATTAATAATAATAATAATAATAATAATAATAAAATAATAATAATAATAATAATAATTTTTTAATATGTACTTACCCAGTTCATGGATTCAGGCTTTTAGCATTATCATCGCTGATCTCTGTACTTATAATTGACACAACCGAGCAAGATGGGCCAAATGGCCTCCTCTCGTTTGTAAACTTTCTTATGTTCTAATTGATTGCTCTTAGTTTTGTTGTTTCTTGCTGGAACATGAGGTTTAGTAACGGGTTGGGGCAGGTTGTAACACGTGTTACAATTGATCCCATACAACATAAGCTCAACTATATTTCGACACAAAGCTTGCACTGAAGGAAACAAAATGTACATATGTCACAATTGTTACTCAGAGTGACTTATTCTTGCGCAGAAAAGCCTGCAAGGGGTGTTAAACAGTTTTTAAAAATTGACATATATATATATATATATATATATATATATATATATATATATATATATATATATATATATATATATATTTTTTTAAAAAGGATATTCCGTTTTTGAATGAAATAAAAACTCAATTGTAACATCGAACATCTTCCATTTCAAGCGCCCTTGCTGTATGTATATCAGCTCTTAAAACAGGATAACTATAGGGATTAGAAGAGGACAGATGTAAGTTGTTTGCATGAAAGTCTGGTCAAACTAGTTCAAATCGTCTGTGTGTAATGGAGAGAACCGTAAACAATGTTACATCTGTCCCCCTATCTAAACACCAGGATGAAATCAAACAGTACCTCTATTGCAACACGCTTTGTGTTGTAGTTATTAAACACCCCAATCGAGAAAAAATGCGGTTAGAACCCTCTGCACTGACATGGAAAATACGGCAATTAAACAGAAGCCTGCTGTGTCTTTAATTGTGTCCCTGAAAGAATACCCTAATATTAAGGGGTTGTTTACGTTTTTACATTGTTGCATAATCAAAAAATCTCCTTTATAATTTCAACTGCAGATTGTGTCATTGGGGTATTTGCAGAAGATCCACGGCACAAAGAAGTCGAAAAACCATCACGCTGAAGGAATGTAGAAAAGTATGAAGAATTTTCCAAAAGTCTACCCCCACTTTTTTTAGATATTGCATATATCATAGCATGGCAGGATTCCACGCTCCTTAGAGTTTCGCAAGAACTTACGAGAGAAAACCGAGAGCTGGGAACAGCCCCCTATTAAGAAGCAGATTAGGGAGAGGTTCTTCCCACTTGGAAAGAGGCTTCCTAGATAGAGCATCTGCAACAGGAGCTCCCAACTCAGCGTCTGCTCAAGCGAGTCTACCAGCACGCACAGCACAAGGTAATCTCCAGCCCAGCAGCGCAGGAGCTCCAGCAAACAGCGTTTTACCTTGTCCAGGTTTGAGTTTCAAAGTGTTCTGCATCTTTTTATTTGTATGTTGTTTTAATATCTACTAACTGTGAAAAGCCATAACTTATTATTAATTTATATTGATCATTTAACAGAAGGTTTTTTTTTTAAATTTTATTTTCCTTTAGGGTGATGTATACATAGTGATTGTTGCGTTGAGAGCCGTAGCTGTGTTTTATGCTTCGTGCCACTGTAGATGTCCAATAATGACTTCATTTCTTGATTTGCGCTAAACAGTCCTGTACTAATGAGATTGTACTGCTTGGATGATGATTGTATGCCGATGTGATTATTTCCCTTACTGCTGTTAAGGAATCAATTCATTGAATAATGCATGCAAAGTCATTGTGGAGGTGCAGAAAGGGTGGAGGTCAGGGTTCGGTCCTTCGATATCAAGTGCGTTGAGCTGAATGCTCAATGCTAAGCCTTTCAGTCGACATTGCTAACGGATAGGAAAGAAAACCGGTTAGACACTTTCACGTGAGTCTTGTCAGTGATGATTAGTCGTTTTCATTTTTTAACATGCAATTATTCATCATTTTGTACGTTTTTCTTACAAAGAACTATAGAATTGCTGTTCGGTTACTTACATTATGTTGTATTCTGTTACTTAAAAGCGTTACCTGTTCATTTTTGTTACATTGCATATAAAAATATAATCAACTCTTCATTTTAATTTCCCAAATATTGAATCAGTAGCTTCGTTTCTAATTATAACTTTAAATGTTCGCCTTTAATTTGATGGCAATGTGTTTTTCTTAAATGAATAAAACTAATGGTATCATACAGTAACGAACAAGGTACCTATAAAGGCAAAACATTATCATTAAACTCGAAAGCAAAGTGTGTTTGTTTTTAGTTCTGACGTTAGCAGTGACACAGGCTTCAGCTAAAAAGACATGTATCATCGCCCAGCATTAAAAGTGTATTTTGGATAATATCCAGTTTTTATGAGTAAAGGTAAAAGTCACATTTTACACTGTCCGCAAAACCGCAAATAACAAAAAAATATCAGTGATTTCGGATCGAAATAAAGGATGGTATATTTTGTATTGCTTTATGGCTTTCCAGATCAGTTGGAATGACCTATACATAAATACAGCTAACCTGTGCTGTACCCCCGCTATTAAAACAACCTTCTAAATTACTGTATAATCGGGGTTTGTGGTGACAATGTGAATGACTTCTAATCTGCATAGTCACAGAGCAGTTACACTACTCTGTGTCAATTATATTGCAAAGGAAGTTCTATGGTGGAGCAGCCTCAAAGGCACCGCTAAATTATGTTTTAAAAGACAGCATTCTCTCAGGTGCTTGGATCGGATAATATGATGTCAAGCTTTTGCAATGCCGACGTTAGGCACAATCACACACACTGGTTCATGGAAACGTACCTGTGCTGGTTTATTAGAAAGCCATATTTATCAGCCAAGTTGTATTTTACATGCAAATCGAATGACTATAGAGGCGACATTTATTTTTTGATGATACATCCAAGCCCGTTCTTTTTAGCCCGAAAGCCAATGCTTTACAAAGCTTTATTATTCCACTCGTTTTCTTATCCAAATAATTGTCAGGTTTTCTCGTATTTCATCTATACATGTAATATGATTTCTATCTAGCAAATGTATAGCATATTCATGAATTATTAGTGTACCGACAATTAATGTAAAGTGTTGGTACCCTTTCAATATCGGGTACAATTATTATTATTATTATTATTATTATTATTATTATTATTATATTATTATTATTATTATTATTATATTAAAGAAAGAACAAAAAACTAATCAGATAAACACTCTTTGTGTCGAAACAAAGCTAAATGCATTTACGTAAAAAGGTTTACATTAAAAAAAAAACAAAAAAAAAAACGAATATGTTCAATGAATAAGTGTTTTCTATTGGGCAGTACGATGATACATAGGATCTGTTTGACTACATCCCAGCGAATTAGTTCTGCAGCCGGGCCCCTGACTTGAATGCGTGTCCTCGTTGCAGATCCCTTCATGTTTCCCTGAGCCTGACAGGTGACAATGATGAGGCTGTCTGTGGCAGCTGCTGCTGTCCTCGCTGCTCTGTTATTTACCTCAGTTGAGGCCCAAGGTAAACAATCTCATTTGTTCTTGTTACTTTTGATCAAGATGGTGCAGATTTCAGTGTTCTTTCTGCTGTACTGCTTTTTCTTCCCCTCTTCCTTGGATTCTATTCGTTTCCTTTTTTCGGGTCTTTGTTCTTTGTTCTTTTTCTTTACGGTTGTATTTATTTCTACAGAACGTGCTTAGTGCAGGTAATATAAGAATATATTTAGTTGGATATTGTCCAGGAGGAATACTTTGCTAAAAAACGTGGTAATCAGACCAACACGTTTTATAATATATGTGGCATACAGTAATGTATAAATCTAATAAAGTTGTTAGAAAAAAAATGTATGTGTACTGTTTGATATGCACTCAAACTGGCGCGACAGGATAGATGCACGGCATGTCGGCTCACATTAGACACGGTGTGGCGCTCAAACTTCACCGCGTCTAAATGTTCCGATCACTTTCTGGTAAACCCAGTAGATCAAGCGACACACTGTTTTATAACCTGGGATTCTGGAGGAAACTGCGATTTAACCCACAGGATTTCTGAAGCTGGAACGTAGTTGCGTGATAGACTACGTACTTTCCAAGCAACAGGTTAAGGTACGTACCAGCAAACGAGGCCATACGTAACACCAACAGCGGTAATGAAGCATTCCTAGAAATAACCATTTTGCACCACTTTTTGAAAAGTGCTCGTTAATTTGAAAAGCTAATTTGATTTGTCCGACACAAAAAATTGAGGCTTTATTTTTTTATTTACTTGGCAAACCAGACCTCATTTTTATGTTTTTTTTAAATTGTATGTACATAAAATATGAAAAGTATCACATCAAAAAGAATATGCACATGTTATAACAATTCTGATAGTATTTGGCCTAAATCAACCAGAGCTAGCTGTTGTTTGATGGGATGTATAAACGATTGCATTGCGTGTTTGTTATGTAATACAAGTAAAATTGAACAATGTAAAGTTAATATCAGGCTATTTTTAGATTCGATTTGTAAATATCACCGAGATGTAGTTTAATTCAAGAACGAATATTTAATTTCGTTATGAAAACTTTTACTTAAATTCCGGTATATACACACACACATATGTGTGTATATATATATATATATATATATATATATATATATATATATATATATATATATTATATATGTATGTGTGTGTGTATATATATATATATATATATATATATATATATATATATATATATATATATATATATATATATATATATGCCTTGGTTTACATAATTAGTTCTGGTATTTAAGCAGATAGAAATAGGCTACAACCGAGGAAAAAAAAATCTTTTTCAAGATGAAAGGATTTTCAAGTCAATTGAGAATGCAAAACACTTAACCATTACCTCTGTGGAAAGACCTTAACAGGTTTCAATATTACCTTCTGAGATTTTCTTTTGTTTTGGCTAAGAAAAAAATATGTTTACTGTTGTTGACAAAGTTGGTGAAAGCCGTTTAGTTGCTTAAAAATAAAATAAAAAACATGTTGAATGACCTTTCAATTACTAACTATAAACAAACCCAGGTGTAGAAATACGAAAAACAAAAGCAAAAACAACAAAACAAACAAAAAAAAAAACAAAAAAAAAACACGTCCTTGTTGCTTTTATTTTGGAGAGGCGTTTTTCTCTTCAAACAGCTGGACGGATTCAAGCAGGCTGCATGATAACAGTTTTTCTCAGTGTTTCAGTTGTTTTGCTGTTCACCATATATTCGATCAGCTGTCAAATTCAAATTTATGAACACAATCCAGCCTTCTTAATGAACTATATCGGGTAGTTTTTCTACGAGTGAATTAGGAGGCTATGGCATTTTAATCGAGAGTCCATCATCGATTATCAGATTTTGAAGCTGCACTTTTGTGTTTTGTTTTGAAGAGGAAATCAAACCAAAACCAAAATTTCAGCAAAAGTCTGGAATATTTGGAAGCTCTTAAGATGGTGATGTAATAGGTGTTAGAATAATAAAAAAGGTCCCTAAGGATAATAACAGGGTCCACCAGTGATGACAACCCTCTGTTAGTTTGTCACCTGTTAAATACACATATAACACCATACACATAGAGATAAATATGACATATTGGGAAAGTCTGAATTTAAAAAAGAAATACAGAAAGAAACCCAATTTGATATGCATGTTCTATGTGGTGTATTGTCTTGCAAATCAACCGACAGTAGAATTTCGAGTACCCATTACAATAGGAACTGTTCAATCATAATAAAATGCATGATCATACCAGGCATAGCAAATAAATTTCTCTATTCCAGGCTAAAATGTGTAACCCTATAAGAACAAAATAAGGTCCATTTTTTGAAAGTGTCTACTTTTTACAAAACTATGTGGCACATTTTCAGAGTTTATTCCAGTCTTTAATTAACTTAATTGTGAGTTTTAAAGTTACAAAAGAAAGACTGGTTAATATCCTTGAAATATTTTACATGGCTGTTTTGTTCAAGTTCCACATTTCCATTTCCACAAATATGCACTTAAATATTACTGCAAACAGTTAACATGCGCACCTATTGAGAATCGCAGATCTGTATTTGAAAGTTATGAAAGCCTGTTAAGTTTGTGTTTTATTTTTTCAAATGTGTATTACTCGTTTTAAAAAAAAAAAAAAAAAATGCAATCAGGGACAACTAAACTAATTATTTTAGAATGGTACAGATTAAGATAACACCTATCCGATCTGAACACACACAGCCTTAGCTTCACCTCACCAATAGCTTCTAGGCTATTGTACAGCATTGCTGGTTCAGAACGTTGGGAAAGGTCGTGGATGTCAATTTATGAGTCACGCTATGTCTGGATTCTAGAACAGCAGTTTGCACAGTATATACAACACTATTCGTGTTTATAACGTGTAATTTGTCAAATATTAAGGTCAATTAATTTTGATATATAACGTAACGAAGGAGAAAGTAAGATACAATATGCCTTAGGTCAGCTCAAACCATCTAAACACGAGATATAAACTGTCAACACTAGAACATCAGCACTGGCACCGTTCAGAGTGACTACTAACATCTCACGTTTACAGCACTGGCATTATCTAACCATATTGGAAAAGTAGCTATTTTTGCATTTTGTGCAGTTGTAAACGGTACATTTTAAACATATGTTTTTTTTTTTAAAAAGAGGAAACATTTTTACAATATGTAAAAAATCCAGCCTCCACCCCCCCCCCCCCCCCCCCCCCCCCTTTTTTTTTGTGTGTGTTGCATGTTAATTTAATTTGTGCCAGTTACTGTGGGTAATTGCACAAAGTACTTCTGAAAAGTGAACCTTCTGAAATATGATATCATTACAAAAAATAATAATGAAATCTTGGAAATAAATATATACTTTCCTAATAATTTGGACATGCATCACGGTTGCTGGTGTTTGTATTTTTCATCAGCACATCAGGCTTCACAGACCTGATCAGCACTAATCCTGGACTCGCTAAAAGTCTAAGCTAATTGGGGTGAGTGAACCCAGCCGAGAAAGTGCTAAAGCAAAATATCAACCGTCTGCCTGAGCACTTCGAAGATTTCAAACACCTCTGCCTCGTTTTCACAGGCAGTTTTCTTAGATAACCATTTTAAGAACCGAGTCTTTACAGCGCCAGGTCTCAATTTGTAACGGTTTGTTGAAGTTCTTTGAAGTTTCAAGACTTTTCCCGCAGTCAGTCTGACAGTTTGGTTGGAAACGGCTCATTTGGATACAGGAAGTGAACGAGCTGGGCTGCTGCTGACACTCCAGCAGTCAGCCCAGGACACTGCTGGCTCTCTTGCGTTTATCTCCCAGGTTGGTGGTCCTACTTTACCATGTACCAATAAAGCTTTGCTCAGGTCACTTGTGTCTGCCTTTGCATTAAATTTGTCCTGAGCTGTGGCTTCTCAACAGTATTTTAGAATGATATTCTTGCATCCAATTTCTAACTGCCTTGCATGCATTACACTATGTCAGCCATTGCACTACTGAGAATATGTTCATGTGTAGAAGTAAAACACAGTAAACAGTTGAGCACTTGCATGGGTATTAGAACATTTCATTTTGCTAACTGCTGCATGATATGTACATTGTAACAGTGATTATAAAGCCTTATTCCCTTGGTTAATAGAGCTTGATATGAATGTCAAGATACTGCACTGCACTGTGTTTTTAAGGTGGTCCCGCTTTATAAGGCCTATTAATTACATCTGTATGTATTTGTGTGTGTCCGTATGTATGAGGGGGTGTGTTTGTACGTTTATGAAAAATCGATATGTCAAAACTAATAACAAATGACATTGTTAAAATTTACTACTTAAAAATAATTAGTTCCAAGAACTGACTGAAAATTGCACTTTAATCTCAGTGAGTAAGAAAGAAAGAAAGAAAGAAAGAAAGCAAGCAGCTATTTCATCTAATTAGCATTGTTCTACCTCACAGGCGTAAGTCTTCAGAATTCTTTGACAGATGTTTGGTAAACCATTTCAAATCCAAAACATCAGGGAATGAATAGCTAACGTAACTCCAGTAACCTCGTTCAGAAGCAGTGGGAAAGAGGCTATAAAATAAAGCATGTCTGAGCATGAGGACGGCTTCAAGAGAATATCATTTTAAAATATGTTTATAAGCTCTGTGGGGTCCTTCTTGTACATGGGAGCTTTTTTTCCAGTGCGGAAAGTTGTTTCAAGCAGCTTTTCCTGTATATGTGCATGATGCTGTGAGAGTTTGGGAAATTTTTTGTCAAACACCCCTTGATAAGTTGTTTTTGTAAGTTCGCTATCTGTGTGTATTTCAACCGCGTCTTTCTTCCTGTTATTGTGTGAAACAGTTCTCACCGTTATAGTCATACCAATGTTTAAGAAAAGAGTACACACATGCACCACCTGTTGTGTATTCTTTTAAGAGGTTTGCAATGGATTTCTGTCTTTTGATATGTGTTTTGTCTAACATATATTAAGAGAACATGTACTTGAAAACAACTACAAGTGTGTGTGTGTTAATATCACCCAGCAATAGTAGAGTATATGTCAGAGTATACAACTCCATTGTATAATCTGTGAATGAAGAATGAAGACTTGTTATTGACTGTTCTGTTTCATTATATGTAAGCAACCCGTTTAGGCTGGTTTAGCATGCTTTGTGATGGTTGCACCTGGCATGTATGAAATTGTCTTTGAAACAATGTGTATTTCACTGTGTTTTCTTGGTTTTGTGTGCTTGATTTGCTGGCCATACACACATGGTCTAAACAATTCAAGCAAGTGTCATTTTTTTCCCTAAATGGCTCTTCAAATCTGTGATGTTTTGTTACTTTTGTCACCTGTGTGTTACTCATTCTCTCTCCAACAATGAACTTCAACTCAGAAGTCTTTATTTGTTGGAAACAAATTTATGCAAAAAAGATGTTAAAGCTTTGCTTCAGTTTACATCATTAACATTCATTATTTTTAGGCTGTGTTCATTTTAAAAGTAACGCCCATTCATTTTTTACTTGCAGTTGCTCCACCTTCAGATTTGAAATTTAAAATTATAAATGAAAACACAGTACAAATGACATGGAAGCGGTCATTCAGTAGAATTCAAGGATACAAAGTGACAGTGGTACCTACTACAGGTAAGGTACCTATATATAAGCATATATATATATTATTATATATATATATTATATATATATATATATATATATATTATTATAATGGAATAATGGAGAATCACCTATGTGGTTAACTATCCCTTAATATAATGATATCTACAGTGTATAATTGCTATTAAGATTACTAAAATCATTCTGTTCATTGCATTGCAGATGGTCCTGCTAAAGATATAAATCTCCCAGCTACTGCCTCAAAGACATTAATTACAGATTTAATTCCTGATGTAGAGTATGTAGTAACGATAAATTCATATGATGAAAAGGAAGAAAGTATACCAATCTTTGGCCAACTTACAAGTAAGTATTTTTTGTTTTCAATATGTACATGTTCAGCATATTTGTTTATGAAATTTGAATACATTAAGCACTATTAAATGTACATGCCAACATTATCATCCCATGCTTTTTTGTATATACCATATAACAACAAATCATCTTTGAGTGACAAAAGTTGTCATTAAGATAATGTACAGGCATTGCAAATCAGAATTCATTTTAGATTCATTCTGAGCCCTACTAGAACTAAAATGTTATCATGTGGGCTATATTTTAGATAAAGATCAATAAATCAATCAGTTAACCAGTTGGGTTAACTTAGAAAAGGTTCTAGTTTACATTAGAACCCTTATATCTCAGACACTCAGGTTCTGAGTAAAGTGGCCAGTATCCTACAATAACTGCCATGTGTAGAAAGGGTGCGGTGCCTGGTGATACTCAATTTACTGCATAACTGCGTACAAACTAGACCCAGCTTTAGTTAGCTTGGCTTCAAGGTAATATGGCTGCTGACACGTTGTGTGGTATTACTTTGTTTCTATCAGTTCTTCAATAGACCGATCCAGGTATGCATTCATCACGCTTCATGAAAAGAGAGTGAATTATTGTTAAAAGTTGATTTCGTGGCAGTAGTTGTAGAAAGATTCTTCATAGTTTTCTCTGGAAGGTAACCCCTGAAGTTCCATGATCCAGTTATTATAAGAGCTGGGAAATCTTGGCCTCATGAAAATTAAGCTCCCTCCCTTCATGTTCGCCTCACTGTAATACGCACCAATGTGTTCATGTTCTAGTTCAGTCAAGCGCTACATCACCACGGGGACCACGAGTGAGGAAGCCCGAGACGCAGGTTGTTGTTAGTAAGTATGAAAATTCCATTTCTCATTATTTTCTGTCTGGTAAGATCAGGTGGCTACTTAGTTGCATATTTTTAAAGTTAATTGAATTAATGTCTAAGTTAGCTGTATTGGTTCTCACCTTAAGCGGTTCTTCATCAAATGTAGCAGCTATGGTACGGAGCTGGCTATGGAATATGTACAGGATTTCTTATTCCAACAAGTAATTGCTCATACAATAAGACGTTTTCTAAGATATTTATAGAGATAAAACTTTTTTTTTTATTGCACATTTGGATAATGCTGAAATGTGTTGGATGTGCATTAACACACTAGCGGCTGCTTTCACAGAGCTATACTTGCACTAACCTTGGACTGCCTAATGTTACTTTAGATAAGGAAGTCCAAGACTAGTGCTAGTCAGAGTCTGTGAAACCAGCATACGAGGTGTTACATCTGCTTGAACTATATTGAGGGAGTCTGGGTGTTTCCACTACCACCACATAACCAATAAACACTCGTCTTTGTAAACCAACTTAGCAATAAGACAACCCAACATGGTACAGAGTCCCTCCCTGGATAGGCCTGTCCCTCGCCGGTTAAGCCAGCCCCTCCTCGGATAGGCCAGCCCCTCCCCGGATAGTCCTGCCCCTCCCCGGATAGTCCTGCCCCTCCCCGGATAAGCCGGCCCCTCCCCGAATAGGCCGGTCCCACCCTGGATAGGCCGGTCCCACCCCGGATAGCCTGGTCTCACCCCGGAGAGCCCGGTCCCACCCCAGATAGACCAGCCCCTCCCTGGATATCCCAGTCCCAACCTGGATAGACCAGCCCCTCCCTGGATAGACCAGCCCCACCCTGGATAGACCAACCCCTCCTTGGATAGACCAGCCCCATCCTGGATAGACCAGCCCCACCCTGGATAGCCCGGCCCCACCCTGGATAGACCAGCCCCACCCTGGATAGACCAGCCCCTCCCCGGATAGACCAGCCCCACCCTGGATAGCAAACCTGAAACTGCATTTTTGTTTTAGCAAAGACTGCCAGTAGGTACTGCCAGTGGTCCAAGTGAACAGAGAAAAAAATGCGTCTGTATTTTGTGGTAATGCCACATGACGGTGTACAAAAAACAATAATGCCACATTTTTATAAAATATATATATTATCATATATATATATATATATATATATATATATATATATATATATATATATGTGTATGTGTGTGTGTATGTGTGTGTGTATATATATATATATATATATATATATATATATATATATATATATATATATATATAATATATATTATATTTATTTTTTTTTTTCTTCTTTTCCTTTCTTAGAATGCTCCCTAAATGCGCTGGCAGATTTAGTTTTTCTTGTCGATGGCTCGTGGAGTGTTGGGAGAGAGAACTTCAAATACATAAGAAACATAATTGCTGCGATCACATCTGCTTTTGACATTGGGGAGGATAAAACCAGAGTTGGCATTGTGCAGTACAGTACGGATACCAGGACTGAATTCAATTTAAACAGATATTTTAAAAGAGGTGAACTGCTCAAAGCAATCAACACCTTGCCTTATAAAGGAGGAAACACAATGACAGGTAAGGTTTCATTTAAGCTATAGAAAATATACACATAGATTTCCGGCATATATACATTTCGCTTCTTTTAACAAACTTAATAGCAACTATTTTATAATGTTTTTTTTTGTTTTTTTTATCGGTTCTGAATGTTATTTACAAATGAAAGCCTGATGAATATTACAAAGATGGTATTTGACTGTGCAGCCTTAAAATTATTCTAATTAAAAAATAATGTAAGTATAATTTAGAATTGTACAAAATTCAGATACATTTACCCTTAAACAAATGTGAACTACTGAAGTATGCACTATGTGCAAAGTTTGTTATCTCTTATTTTGTTTCTTATTATTTTGTTTAATATAGGTGACGCCATTGATTACTTAATTAAAAACACATTTACTGAGGCATCTGGAGCCAGGAAAGGATTTCCCAAAGTGGCAGTGATCATCACCGATGGGAAATCACAGGACCCTGTGGAGGATTATGCAAGGAAGCTTCGGAATATTGGCGTAGAGATTTTCGTTTTAGGTTGGTGTTGAGCTGTATAACAAAACAACAAAAACAGATGAGGTTCAGATTTTGTCTTTTTGTTAAATTATTTATTGAATCCATTTTGTTCCACTCAAAAGATCTGTGAACAGCTTTATATTGAGAACATTCCAATAGTTGTTTGCAATCCAATATGAATATATTTATTTAATGATCTTGTTTTATTGTGATTTAACAAAAAAACAACAAAAAAAACCACAACATTAAATCTGTGAAGAGCATTGTAACTGGTTTCATTCGACACTTTATTACAAAATGCTCTGGAAGTATTCTCATACGCATCTGCAGGGCGAGTTCAGTGCCATTCCTTTATAACAGCTCGCTTAGACAGTAAACTGACAGGTTTCCCCAAGCTCTCCTAGTTGGCACGGGATCACAATGTGTGCTGCTGAGTTGAGTACGCTGTACCTCTTTGATTGTAACAATCTGTGTGCATCTTACATGCGATTTGTTTATGTAACCCAATGCAGGGATCAAAGGAGCAGATGTAGATGAAATGAGACAAGTGGCCTCCAGCCCCTTTCACAAGCACGTGTTTAACGTAGCTAACTTCAACCTGATTAAAGACGTACAGCATGAACTAATTTCCCAAGTATGTGCTGGCGTTGATGAGCAGCTCAATGAACTTGTGAGTGGTGAAGAAGGTAAGGCTGCTTTTACTTAAAATTTGGTTTAGTGAGCTAGCGTTTGTCTTGGTGATAACATGGCAAATGCACCGTGCCTGTGAATATATTATAAGAAAAAAAAGAAAGTACTTTTTTGGGATAATGCACATTGCAGCTGTACTGACGATGTATGAAATTCTGACATTGAATGGAAAATCTAACATTATGATATATTGTATCATGGCCTCTCTGGGATAGGGTTATTCCCACCACTGTCTGTTTAACAAATTGATATGCAAGGATTCCAGCTTATTTTTAAAGTGACTTTTTCATTTGGTATAAAAATTTACTAGTGATGAGCGATTATGACTTTTACAAGTTGATTCGATTATCGATTTGATATTTGAAAATAATCCCGATTATGGTTATTGATTATTCTAATAACTTCATTCTTAGGGGGGAAAAAGTCATAGAAAGGTTCCTGATTAAATGTTTTTCTTTATTTTTTAATTAAAAACTACAATAAAACTTCAATAACTTTTTTCAACAGCAGTTTCAAGCCTACAAAACATACAGTATGCATTATACCGGTCACTTTTAAAGCAGCATAACCAATATATAAACAATACCACTGCACAGAAACCACTTTTATATAAAGAAGAAAAGCACACACAATCTGACAAAGCACTCTCTTGCTCTCAACGGCCTGAAATCTTCTCTTAAACTCTTTTGAATCCCTAGTTCTGTAGGGTCGACAATGCTACGGAACATATAACAACAATAATAATAATAATAATAATAATAATAATACATGGTTGGGAGTTTATTAACTCCTTAAAAATAAAGTAATACAAGAAAGAATAGCAATTGGAAACAAAGTATTATAAAAAATAATTGTCAGTAATTAATAATTACAATTATTTTTATAATTATTTTCAGGTTGCCATTCTTTGTTGCATTAAGTTTCACTTAATAATATTAAAAGAGAAAATGAGTCAACACTAACACTAACAAGTGAAAGTCCCAGTAAAACAATACAATAACTTTGGAGAGGTCACTTATAAATACTGGTACATATTTATATCAAAATCCATGAACCTACAGTTTCAAGGGTGATTAATCTGTCATGGACTGACCCTGTATTTATATCATTTGATATCCGCCGCTTTTCTCTTGAGGAACAAAATGTCATTAATAAGGTGATTGATCAATGTCTATAGAAAATGCAAATAGTTTGCATTTATGCACTTACAGTATTTAAACACTTGCTCACCTTCTTTCTCTGACAAGTATTTCTAATCAAGAGTTCTGACACTAGGCTGCACTCCCTGTGTGTTTTGGTTCGTGACGCTGTTTTGTATGCATTATGAGAGCTTTACAGGATGACGGGTCTCGAGGTTCCCTTGACTGCAGATCCCAGAGTGAGAGCAGATTTAGGGGTTGTCTGACGGGAACTGCTGGAATTGAAAGTGGCTGCGGTGCCGAAGTAACTTTTATAATCAGTGACCATAAAGAAAACGTGAAGTTTTATAGAATAATAATTGATCGAAATTGTGCAGTTTATTAATCATTCGACATTGGTTTCGGTGTTTAATTTAACAATCAGAAATTAACCATATTTTCAATGAATCGCTCATCACTAATATATTATCCACATACACCTACATACAGCAAAGAATGTTTTATGCAACATTTTAACTTTACCAACTTTGTTTTTTTTTTCATAGACGTAGAACCAGCATCAAACCTACAAGTTACCGAAATCTCATCCAAATCCATGAGAATCACATGGGAAGCATCTTCGGGGCAGATAACAGGCTACAAGCTGCAGCTCATTCCAATGTTAGCTGGCAGCAAACAGCAGGAGCTGTATGTGGGTCCCAATGTCACATTCATTAACGCCAGGGATCTGTCTCCGGAAACTGAATACCAGATCAACTTGTTTGCTTTGAAAGGCCTGACACCAAGTGAACCTGTAATGGTGATGGAGACAACCCAGCCTGTCAAAGTGTCCTTGGGTAAGTATTTAACTAGATAACACTGTCAGAAAACATATCAGTGAATATAGTAGCATGAGTATTTATTTTGATAAGCACAACTAATGTGAATGTTCTGCCTTCTCCAGAGTGCTCACTTGGAGTCGATGTACAAGCTGATGTTGTCCTTTTGGTTGATGGCTCCTACAGTATTGGGCTATCTAATTTTGCCAAAGTGAGAGCCTTCCTGGAAGTTTTGGTGAAATCGTTTCACATTGGACCCAGGAAGATTCAGATAAGCCTTGTCCAGTACAGCAGAGATCCTTACACCGAGTTTGCTCTGAACACGCACAACAATCTTGATTCTGTGCTGAAGGCTGTACACAATTTCCCCTACAGAGGAGGCTCTACAAACACAGGGAAAGCAATGACCTACGTGAGAGAAAAAATATTTGTCCCCAGCAAAGGAGCTCGGCTAAATGTTCCGAGAGTCATGATTCTCATCACAGACGGTAAATCGTCAGATGCTTTCAAAGATCCTGCTACTCAGCTACGGACCTCAGGTGTGGAAATCTTTGCTGTTGGTGTGAAAGACGCTGTCCGCAGTGAACTGGAATCCATAGCCAACTCCCCTGCTGAGACCCATGTTTATACCGTAGAAGACTTTGACGCTTTCCAAAGGATATCAACTGAGCTAACCCAGCAAATATGCTTGAGAATTGAGCAAGAACTCCGTGCTATTAAAATGAGATGTAAGTAGTTAATCATTTTATCATGGTTAAAAATGCATATCAGTTCATGGTAAAGTCTTTGAAAGAGGCTTCTCTATTTATGTGGAACTTTTGACCTATTGCCTTCAAGAACATTTAAAACATCTCAATGCACATGCAGGCCAATGCATTTACCACTGTAATGATACAGCAGACACCCAAACATTTAAAACATCTCAATGCACTGCAGGCCAATGCATTTACCACTGTAATGATACAGCAGACACCCAAACATTTAAAACATCTCAATGCACTGCAGGCCAATGCATTTACCACTGTAATGATACAGCAGACACCCAAACATTTAAAACATCTCAATGCACTGCAGGCCAATGCATTTACCACTGTAATGATACAGCAGACACCCAAACATTTAAAACATCTCAATGCACTGCAGGCCAATGCATTTACCACTGTAATGATACAGCAGACACCCAAACATTTAAAACATCTCAATGCACTGCAGGCCAATGCATTTACCACTGTAATGATACAGCAAATGATACATCAGGTTTACTCATTCACTTTGGTGGAAGATGGAACTGCACACGTTAAAACCCTCCCAGTTAGATGAACATGTATCCCAAACAGTTTTAAACACATTTAACATCCAGTGTTGAACCTCAGGTCTGGCAGGTAGCCTCTGGACCACAGGTTCACACATTTGAACACTTAATTTGTGGGTAAGTCAAAAAATAAAGCGTCTAAAATTCCTGTGACACTAACTGAAGAACAGATACACAGCAGAACCCTGGCAGGCACGTCTTCAGCAATATTAACAGAGCCGGCACAGAGCCACTTACTTATTTTAAACATATTTTTAGAATCCTGTTGCATGGCAAGGAATTCTCTGCCTCTGAATGTGGCATTGCTTTTATTTTGGGTGGCTGGAGAAAGCCTTTTAAAGTAAACTGTCTGGATTTCCTTTTCAAATCAAATTGAAAGATTAGCATAACCCGGTCTAAAAGCAGTTTCGAGTTTCATTTGCACTGAGGGGAGTCAATTGCTATAAAGAAGTAACAAAACATTTAGAAGTCAGTCCATTTGGAAATGTGTTGAAAGATAACATCTCCTGTTGCAAAGTGTAGTTTCATCTGCAGACATGACAGGTTTGTGCATACAGATACGTGGTTATGATGGAGATGGCTGTAGGGTGACGTCAGACCAGAAACAGAAACACAAGTACTGGCAGTGAAACTGAGACGCTATGGCGCTCAGTTCCTTATTAAACAAACAAACAAAATAAACAGTTGAACAAACACAGACCAAAATACTCAAAGAAAAGGGCACATTGGCCAAAGTAAACAAACACTATAACAGAACACAAAACGAATACCCTTCAGGAAGGTGAGTAGACAGGTAGGGTTTGTAGGATAACAATTGTATTTTCAGTTTCTCTATACAGACACACTCTGCAGATCTTTTTATAGTTGTGACCAAGGGACTAACTAGCTATTAATTATTATATTATCCCTAGGTCTCATTTGGCACGGGTTTAATAAGGATGACTGTCAGCTGGTTAATTAGTGAGTAGCTGATCAGTCATGCATTCTCACAAGGTGTTTACAAATAATAACAAATAATGGCTTTTTGCCAGTCATATTTACATAAAATCATAATAATAATAATAATAATAATAATAATAATAACAACAGCACACACATACATACATATAGGGACGGTATAATAGGAAGAGCCTGTAAAAATAATTCTATCACATAAATCAGAGCCCCAGCAGTCTTGTGAAGGAAATATCTTCATAGCTTAGTGGTTACAAAATTAAACGGCGCTCTTATGAAAACAGCACAGCTTTTAACAGTGGAAATTGTAATTGCTGTAATGAAAAGAAACATTTCACAAGCACCGGATTCACATTAATAATACCTTAGATTCTGAAACTATTCATTTATTAATTGTGGCTCTTTTTGAAGCCACCACACATGCAGTTATATTGTTCTAAGATATATTAAGAAGCATTTCTCATAATGCCAGTTATAACTGAACCAGAGGCCAGTGCAATGCCGGCACAATTTACACAGTTTGCTGTTGTTAACTGTTTGGAAGTACTATAGCAGCAAGACGTGTATGGATAATTCCACATAACTCCATTACAGTTGAATGTGTTCCTTGAATGGTTAGCCTCAGTGGATAGTTAGCCCAGTTCATAAAACATAAAATATGGTTTGATAAGCTAATGTCCACAACATTGGCAGTTTGCTGTCTGTAGGGTATGTATTAAAATCAGAAAGACAGATTATTATTATTATTATTATTATATTATTATTATTATTATTATTATTATTATTATTATTATTATTATTAATTAACCTCAGACCAAATCACGTAAATATGAAGCATATGTTAGGCACTTCCGGTACCACACTAAACCATGAATCGAATAGCTAGTTTCTTATTTGTCTCTTGATCGACAAGGAAAGGATTTATATCTTACCTCAATCCATTACGTCCCCCGGCTGTGCGACGGAGTTCACCTCCTCCTCCTCCCCAGCCTCAACCTGCTTTTCTTGGCTTTGTCTAACGGACAGGGCAGCGCTATCCTGCCCCCTGCCCATGCCTTTCCTACGGTCAGCCTCTCCACTTATCTGCAAGCTAATTTATGGGCAGTGGTACCTCAAAAGGCGAGGCCACATGCCGAATAATGTAGTGTAAAATATGCTGTGAAAGGATAACGTCACAGCCAAGGCTGGCAAATGTCAGGAAGCAGACCATAGAGAAAGAAGCAGCAGTTTAATGGTGCTTATCATAAAACAAAACAAAAAACAAAACACTTCAAGCTGGGGATTCGTCTTCACTGGCCACAGCACAGCACAGCACAGCACAGCACAGCACAGCACAGCACAGCACAGCACAGCACAGCAGTTACTTACCCAAACTCCTTCTCCCAGACAGAGGGTTTCTGGTTCCTTATATACAGCTGTGGCTGGAGCCTAATTAATCAGCAGTCATTCCATTATTCACGTCCGGCCACATTCTCACATGTAGTTGGCAGGGAGTGATTATCTCCTTCCCTGTCACCTCATCACAACCCCTGTGTAGGGCCTCTGCCCTGTCACATATGCATATTGTAGTAGTGTTGTCTAGTCTGCTTTAATAAATAATCTATTGCATGAGTTTCCTGACTGAATTATGAAGATATGCCTTTAAGCCAGGCGTCTCCAACCCCGGTCCTGGAGAGCTACTGGGTCTGCTGGTTTCCATTTCAATTGAGTTCTTAGTTACTGAATTGCACCAATTACTGGCTTAATTAGTCAAGATGAACAGGTGTTCCAGATCTTTAGTCACTGATGATATAAAGACACCTAGAAAACATGCAGGATTGGGGCTTTCCGGGACAAGGGCTGGAGACCACTTTTTTAACCTAAAAATCTCAAGGACAGTTGAAGAAATGTTTAATGCATGAAGTGATCTGTGGAACTTCCAAATATAACAAAGCCAATGAAATGAATCTGGCATAAGGTAAGTGCCCTTCATGTTCTGTGGTAAAAGTTGAAGGGCGAAAGGTTAATTTGTCTAGACCAGGTTGTTTTATCAGTTCCATTAGTTGGATGCATCTGGGCTATTAACTGAACAGCAATGAAGACCTCAACCTCCTGTGTTGAGATGCACAGTCAATGACAATGTACTGTAGTACTGAAAGAAGAAAGAAAACAACGTACGCCAGTTTACATGCTGTAGACTGGGTCACAAGCTTGAGAGCAAGGCTGCTTATAAAATGTGTTAAAACTTGAATGCAGAAGAAGTGTTTTTATATCCCTGTCATACCCTCTCAATTTGATCTTCCTCTATAAGGACCAGTTCTACAGTAAGACAGGTTTACTCAGTCACTTTGGTGGAAGGTGGAACTGCACAAGTGTCTATTTTTTTTTTTTTTTTTTTTTTTTTTGTAGAAAGATTACAAGAAGCCCTTTACTTTTTAAAGGCCCTTAATGATTAAAACACAGAATTTTCCCTGTATATTAAAAATATTGGGATAATAGAAGTTTGGGCTAAAAAACATATTTCTCCTTTTTAGCTTTGGTTTCTCCAAGGGATCTTGAATTTTCTGAAGTGACATCTAGAAGTTTCCGAACCAGCTGGTCTACAGACTCTGCAGATGTACAGTCCTTCCTTGTTAAATATGGAGCAGCCTTGGGTGGAGATGAAATCACCATCTCAGTCCCAGCAGAAACTACCTCAATCGTCCTGACAAATCTAATTCCTCTCACAAAGTACAACGTCAGCGTGCTTTCACAGTATGATAAAGGAGACAGCTTTCCATTGAGGGGATCCGAGACAACTCTCGAAGGTAATGTTTAGGTCTTTTCATGACACAAAAACCTTTTTATTATTTTAGGAAACTACAATATATAGTCACACAGACAGAGTGTCAAAACAGGGAGATGGCTTTTTTTTCTAAATATAAATCATCTTTATAATATAAAAGAATGAAAGAAAAAGACATTATGTACACTTGCATTTGCTGTACCAGAAATCAGAATCCAATCAGAAAATGCATATGATGGGAGTGTTTGGAGATGAGTGGGTTCAATGAGTGGGTTCTTATATGACAGCAAGGGCGTTGTCTCCTAGCGGGCATTGAGAAAGAAATGAACTACTGCCAGTATTCGATGACGAACCAACAACTGTCTCTCTCCATCCCTTTACATTGTGTTACGTGTTGTACCCTACTGCTATAAATAGCAGGATACACAATTATGAACCCAGCTGCAGCCCTTCAGTAAGTAGCAAGTTGTTAGCATAGGAGCAAAAGTAGCAGAGTCAGAAACAGAAAAGCAACAAGAAATTGAAGTCTGTGACCTTTCACCTCTGTTGGTTTACAGAAACAGTTTGGGTGGGCGTCGCACTCTCCCGATACAAGCAAATAAATACATACTGAACGGTTGATCCAAAATGGTGCCAAGGAAAAGAAACTGAACAATCATCTTCCTGTCATCAGCTTTCAATAAGCCATGCTCCAATCACAGAGCAGGTGTAGCCAACAGAGTTGACAAGTACCTTTATCACATGTCCTTCTGGAATGAGGGCATTTAAGAAATAGACAGACATCTTGCAGTCCAAAAAATAGTTTTAGATGAACAATAGAAGAACAATATTGGTATTGGAGTAGCGAATCCACCTAAAAACTTAAAATACGACTGCAAACAGGATCCGTGGGACAGAAGCAGCTGCGGGTTAAATCTGTAGGAAATGTCTAATTTCTTGTGCTCTATTTGTTTGCTGTAGAACAAGGAACCCCTCGCAGTTTGAGGGTATCAGAAGAAACAATGGACAGTTTTCGGGTCACATGGGGGGCAGCCCCTGGGAATGTCATGCAATACCGACTTTCCTACTATCCCATTGGAGGAGGAGACACTAAGGAAACCAGCATCCCGGGAAGTGAGACCACAATTGTGCTACCGGAACTTTTACCATCCACCACTTACAGAGTCTCTGTTGCTGCAGAATATCTGTCTGGGGTTGGAGGGGAAATGCAAATTGACGGAACTACGAAAGAAGGTAGAGATCTTGTTTCACTCCTCAGTCTCATTTTTACATGTTCTCCTGTATACCTTTGAATAGAAACTGGACGCAAATCATTTCGTCATTACTGTTTTTCATTGTTAATGGCTGAAAAAATGATGCTGGTAGTATGCAAAGCTTGGAATAGGAAGATGTGCCAGGAAATCTGAGGCATGTCAGTGTACCTCTGGGAATTGTAATGTGCAGGTTAGCATCTGTAGGCCAGGCACAGCAATGTGCAGTAAACGTCAACAAGAGTTCTGTATGAAACTCATATGCACGTTTTATTTCCTTATGAAAGAACAGACACTTGACAGTCTCTCATTAGCGGTTTGTTTGCAGACTATAAGACTATTATATAAGCCACATCGAAACACAGCTACCGAATTACGTTTAATGTATGCTTAACTGCTAAAGGCTTTAATAGAGGGCTATGTAAATCCATGTCATCACATAGCACACCTAAAGTACTGCTCTGGTTCAGGGAGATGTTAAATCCAACCACTTAGGCAGGTCCTAATAAAGTGGTCGGGCTGTGTATGTTGCCGTCGTTACTCTAGTTAAAACCCGCCCAGTCCAATACCTTGTAATTCATTGTGACCTCTTTGTTTCCTATAGCTACAGGATCCCCCAGGGACTTGCAGGTTTCTGACTTCACTGTCTCCAGTATGAGGCTGTCCTGGGTTGCAGCTCCAGGTCGGGTGCTGCAGTATCTCATCACATTCAGACCTTCGACAGGGGGAGAGGGCAAGGAGCTCTCAGCCAAGGGGAACACAACCACTGCACTGCTGAAGAACCTGCTGCCCAGCACTGAGTATGACCTGTCTGTGAGCGCCCGGTACTCCTCTGGAGTAGGAGAGCCACTTGTTGGGAAAGGCACAACACTGGAAGGTACAAATCGCAAACACAGTTACTATTAGTTAGCTCTAGGAAGGTTTAGGATTGAAATGGTGTGAGAGCAAAGATGAAAACAATGCTGACACTGTGTAGGATCACTTATGGGATGTGAATACTGAGGACTTTCAAGAACTACAAATTAAATGCAGTGCTGGCATATAATAATTGTGTTGTTTTGTCTAACTTCGCTAATCTTCAGTTCAAAAAAAGATTTCTTGTAGAAAGCAGACTAGTGTAGGTGTTAAATGATACAAAGTGAATCTAAACAACATTTTGAATATGATATTTCATACCTCATGTAGCCCTTTAAGGTAGGTCGAATCATGCCTCGTTATCTTTATTAATTATTTTGTGGTTAAACATTGATAAAGATACCTAGTAAAAGTGTTTGCCATTTGATTTTACTAAATATCTTATGATGGAGTGTTTGATGTTATTAGATGTGTTCTCTATTGTATATTCAACATGTATTTGGATTAATTTGGAATCAACAGTCTGGCCTGATATCATTTGAAGGGATTAGCTGTTAGATGGTACTTGTCTTGAAGGAGTGGAAATATAACTGTTGTCCTCCAGTCAGCGGTTTCTGTTGCCGCTATACTCCACAGTTAACCTGGACTCCACCTCAGCTGGTATAGAATGGGTTTGGTTGTGTTTCCTTTTTGCCCTAAGGCATACCAAGCCAGAGTAATACCTTTATCAAAAGATTAAGTACAAATCCTGTCCAAATCTATTGCAGTTCGTCCAGTTATGCGTTTTTAACCTGTAAACCTTTTGTTTTCCTTTTTAAAGTACTATAGTAGTACTTGTACAATACAATTAATCACAATATAATATTTATTTGTCTTTTCATTGCGACCCTAATACATTCTGTCGTATGCACTAGGAGAAAATATGTTAATGAAAAGAGCTGCAATATACTCATTTCAGTATTTGCTGCGTCTTCTTAGCGAGAGCTCTATTGTGCGACATTGTTCAAATAAATATCAGGAGTTGAGCTGTGGTTTGATGCAGCAGAGGGAGCTGAAGGATAACGTCTACACATGCAAGGGTGCAAGAATCAAAATAACATTGGTTTTGTTAAATGTAAACGTCATCTGTACAATGCATTCTTTTCCATCTTCATTTTACCTATTTAATACTGTTATATATAATTTTACACATTTTGCATTATACCACAAATTCGTATTATTAATAGTAGCCTATAAGACAACTGTATACTGTCCGTTTTTATTGCTAGATTTGCACAATTACAAACCACCTGCACATTAACAGAATAGGTGTGTTTCCTATGCCTATACAGATGTTCAGAATGAGCTGGAGTGGTTAGTGGCACATGTGTTCAGTCTATTGCTCCCAACAAGTTGGAGTAACCAGAAATGTCATAGAAATTAGTTTTCAAGGCTTGTAAGTACACTCTACTTTTAGGGTAAAAATAGGTGTTTGGCTGTTCGCCTCAAAAATGCATTGAGCACAACTGGCAACGCATGAGAAAAAAAGCGGACTGGGAAATAGCAACTGTTTAAAACATGCTTTCAAAAGTTCTAACAAATTGATGCAATTGTAAGTGTCGCGCTTGTTTAGTAAATTTCATCCAAGACTTCCGACTCGTTTGCTGCTGGTTTGCAACTATTGCGACAGGTGCAACACTTTAGTACACATACCCCTTAAACTTCCTTTAACGTAAAGTAGTAAAATGTAAATGTAGTGAAAATACATTTTTTTCCAATAACGTGTTTCTTTCAAGACCTAATGTAATGGAAATCAGAATACTTTTTTAAAAGTCTGTTTTGATGGATTAAATAAAGCTCTGAGTGCATATAGTGTTTTGAGTGTTTCTCAGATGAAATTAAACTGTTTTACGTGCATCTCTGGTATGCGGATCACAGCTAAGTTCATGGCCAAGCAAAACATCTAGTTTTCTAAAAGCAGTCTTTAACAAACAATCTACATCTTGAAGATTGATAGATTTCAGTGATGCCGAGCAAATAAGTGTTTAGAAACAAACAAAGGAACAAAGGCAAAGGCATATCTGGGTGTCAGCAGGTGTTTAGTCCTGACTGTTTAGCTTCAGTGCAAGTTCATTATGGAATGCAAATTCAGTAAAGATCACATAAACACTTTGCCTCATTTGGGAAGAATGTCTCAATATGCCAGTCTACATGAAGATACCATGGTGGGAGTTGATACAACAATGCATTCAGCTTTATGACCCATGTGATTTTCTACAACAACCCCCAAACACACTAGTGTTTAAGCAAAAGAGTTAAAATTCTACAACCCCTTGATTGAATGCACACATATCAACTCAGACGTAGAAAGAATGATGTATAGAACTATAAAATATTATAGAACTTTTATAGAACTATAAAATATTTTTTTATTTAATTAATTCAAATACGAAAAGCATTGCAGTGGTCAAAGTGCAGTTCTGAGTTGTACTTTTGGTCCATATGACAAACTATCAAATTTGGCACAAACATAAAGAAACAAACCTAGACTAAATGTGTGTAGCTACTATAGAATGCTTTCATCCTTCATGTACTCTGCTTCATAAAGTACTGAGAAGTTTCAGTGTATTAAAAAGTGCTATTGGATTACTAGAGCACCTGTATCGAGTGGCTAACTGATCACTGTTGTTATTTAAGAACATAAGAAAGTTTACAAACGAGAGAAGGCCATTCAGCCCATCTTGCTCGTTTGGTTGTTAGTAGCTTGTTGATCCCAGAATCTCATCAGGCAGCTTCTTGAAGGATCCCAGGGTGTCAGCTTCAACAACATTACTTGGGGAGTTGATTCCAGACCCACACGATTCTCTGTGTAAAAAAGTGCCTCCTATTTTCTGTTCTGAATGCCCCTTTGTCTAATCTCCATTTGTGACCCCTGGTCCTTGTTTCTTTTTTCAGGTCGAAAAAGTCCCTTGGGTCGACATTGTCAATAACCTTTAGGATTTTGAATGCTTGAATCAGATTGCCACGTAGTCTTCTTTGTTCAAGACTGAACAGATTAAATTATTTTAGTCTGTCTGCATGTGACATGCCTTTTAAACCTGGAATAATTCTGGTCGCTCTTGTTTGCCACTCCTCCTATTTTTGTGTCATCTGCGAATTTAACAAGTTTGCTTACTGTACCAGAATCTAAATCATTAATGTAGATTAGGAATAGCAGAGGACCTAATACTGATCCCTGTGGTACTCCACTGGTTACCACACTCCATTCTGAGGTTTCTCCTCTAATCATTACTTTCTGCTTTCTACATGTTTATTCCTAACAAACTAGCATTTTCTGACCCTCTAAACAGCTGGCCAAACTCCAGTTTCTCTTTTCGATGGAATTCGTTGTCCGACTGAAAAGATACCTGCAGTAATTCAGAAACTTAATCACAAAGCACCTTGGCTCGCATACTCACAATTGTACTTAAGGCGTTAACAGTTGCTGTTTCTGTGTAAATTCAATTATTACCTTTATTATTAGACAATGTGTACCTACAGCTATGGCCACAAGTTATTAGCCATAATAAAAAGAAACATATGAATATGAACATAATTTAGATAATTTATTCAACATCTTGTAATCAACAAAACTACACAATGGTATTGCAAAAATCTACCCAAAGCCCTAATAGTATTACAGTATTTCATGCTAGAATTCAAAATGTCTAATTTTTTAATTTTTGTCCATTTTTCATTAAGAATGTGGAAAAATCACCAAAGCCGTATGTAATTCAATATGTACATTATTCACCAAGTTTTATTCAACTTCATGAGGCAGAATTAGTTAATTCCATGGGGTGATGGAAAACTTTTGGCCACAGCTGTAAACCTGCTGACATAGCAGCTCGAAGGAAGCTTTAGAAATGCTTGTGACTCCTACACATGCTCGAGAGTGATAATTACAATTGACATTTGCTCACAATTCCATTTTCAATAAATCACAGAAATGTACGCAAATGCGGTGCAGTTTCTCTCCCACACAGCATGAAACAAGGGAGATGTGTGCAGCTCGGAAGTTCAGTGCTGTCTCTTGCTTTCCGTACTGAATAGTGTGCATTCACAGGAAAACAAATAACACATATTTCCATGGTCACTGACCTTTAGTGTACTTGTAGCTCTCAGAGCATTTTTCTCAGCTGCTGTGATTTGCTGAATAAGCAAGTAGATTTGTACATTGGTGAAGGGGAGAAAGGGAATGGCTTCTTGCGAAATGCAAACACTGAAATCATGCAGGGTACTTTTATTACAATAAACTACAAGAAGAATGTTGGAATAACAGGCAGTTACAAGGAAAGTAGGATGCATATCTGAAAACACACGCAACATATACAGTGTGACGTATATCTGAAAACACACAGCATATACAGTAGGATGTATATCTGAGCTAATTGGTTGTATATGACTGATGTCTTTATTATCCAGTGGCACAGCTTTAAAATGAAAGGTGTATTTCTCTGTCCATTTCAATCAGGACACTGCTTAATTGACCTACAGTAATGACTCTTTTTAAAAGAAAGCATTCATCTAATGAGACACATTTTGGAATCATTCAAGAACATAAGAACATATACTAGCTAAGGGCTCTTCGGGCGGTGCTTTCGGAGCCTCTGTTGTTTAGTGGGGAAAGGGTTAAACTAAAACTGCGCAAGGCTTGTTCTGTTAAGCCAGTGGAGGCCAGGGAAAGCAGTGAACTCATCTTAAACAGCAAGCATTATACATCAGCACAATTGCGCACTGTAGTTTAATTGGCAGGCAAACCTGAAAAAGGTGGCAAGCTGTCTATTAGTTAAACAGTTTGTTTTCCTCCATTCACTGTAATTGACTTTGTTTGGCACAACACATAACGTGTTTCTAGAATATGTTATCATTGTTAAAACCTTTGCTTATCGTGAGTTAAAATCTCTTTACAGTGGCTAAGTATGCGCGCAAGCAAATGCACATGTGTCATAAAATTAAGCACTAAGCCAAGTTTGGAATGGCACACATAAGCAGTATTGTGATTGATTGATTATCTTTGGCTTGGTACTTGGAAAGACTCTGTACTGAAATCAGACCCAGCTTAGTTACTGATCTATAAAACTAAACACATGTTTTATGCAGAGCTTTATTCTACTTGCAGAAGGCGTCTGGATTTTTTTGTCATAAACAGTTTTCCATTTGAATTGCGTTAGTAAAACCCTGTTGCACATACAGTGCACATAGTCGAAGGTCCTCAATCAGAGAGCGTGATGCTTAGTGAATGTAAAAACTCGTTTCTGAGGTGTTGTAAACATGTCATTCTTGTTATCAACAGCTTGGACCAGACTGAAGAGTTTTTGTAAGGTTTCAGGTTTTGATCACCGGGGGAGTTTCAGAGCTCATGAGAATGTTTCTGTTGACTTTACATCTGATCATTTTCAGTCAGGCTTCTCACAGTTTTACAAATTTTGGTTGTTTTTGTATTTCATGTCCCATTAATGTGAAAGTCATTGGTTACTTTGCTAATTTGTTCAGCTACCCAGCATATTATTTAGGTCATTCAATACCAAAAGATCACATAATGAACCGCAACACTTCTGTGTCTTCATAAAGTTCACACTGTCAAAGGAAATACTTGTCCCATAAAAAACATTTCTTTGTACTATTTAGTTAGTTATGGAGTGTGAAATCCAGTTAGGTTTACAATGGCTTGAAACCCCCCAACAAGACCGACACTGAAGTACAGAACTATATAATATATACATATATATATATATATATATATATATATACACACACACACACACATTTGAATAGAATCTCTGCTTTACTGCTTTACTGGGTACCACATTAACAGCAAAGTAGGATAGAGTATGTGTGGAAGTCTGGCAGACACTTCACTTCACATATTGATGATGAAAACGGTACGTGCCTGCTGAACTCATTATCGAATGGACCATTCCCAGTGGTATTCAGCAGTGGAAGTCAGTCAGAGGTTTAGCAGCAAAGAGCTGTCTGAATCAAGACAGTCTGGCACCGTAACCCGCCAGAACTCTTCATAACTAGAAGGGAATTAAAAAAAAAAAAATCTCTCATGATTCATAGCTGAATTTGTTATTCCACACCGTGTAGCAGGATTTAATCGGCCCGAGTGATACGGTGAAGATAGATTGTAGTATATGTTTGTGGATCTTTTAAATAAATGATTGCTGCTGTGGAAACTTACAATACAGAAGATCTTTTTGTAGCTGGCAACAGGAAACTTACTAAGTACATTAGGAACGGTTTGCTTTTTTTCTTGCTGTAACAATTAAGCTGTAATAAATCTTGAATATGAATACCTAGATTTCAGCCATTTTGCTTAACATTATACCATATCCACCTCCTCTTGATATAAAGAATACAAACACTTACTGATTTCCCTTTCTTTGATCCAGGTCTTCACACATGTATTGTTAATGAATCTATTTTACTATTGGATTGGTAGCAGTTTACATTTATGCAAAAATGTATGGTTTTAATTCTCAGAAACTCACTGCTCACGTTCCATCTCTGAACCCACCACCATGTCCAGCCAAAGCTGCTTGTTTTTATATTGTGGACGAGGGATTAACTGGATATCAATTACTTAGTTCATCCCCGGGCCACATTCGGCACAGAGTTTATCATATGCACAGTCAATGACCAGTCAATAATCCCTCGCTGTTGACCACGCATTCTTACGATTTTATCTGGATGGGGCATTTTAGCTCCATCCAGGCTGTAAACAATAAATAACCAAAAGATTGTGTTCTTATACATTAAACCGTATGTTTTAAATAATAACACAACAAATACAAAATAATAAATGCACACACAGTTTTTGTTTTTTTCCAATAGTATCTCAAGTGGTTTTCTTCATTCTAAGCTAATTATTTGCACAGACACAACTGTAGTGAACAAAAAGTGTCTCACTCGGAATGGTGTTAGCTTCCAGGACTGTTAACAGGCTGTTGTGGAAACATGACTCAGTACTGAACTGTCCTGTATTGTTAACTATATTCCTCATCAGTACAGTTGCATAGTGTGCTGATATGGCCACAGTGAAAGTAGCTGTGTATTGCATGTTCAGATATGTGCTGGCAAGCTCTCGCATGCAGCGAATCAAAGTCTTTTATAACTCACCATCTGTGCATACGCTCACTCTTTCTGGCCTTTCATTGTGTATTCCACAGAGAGCGCCGAACATCTGCATTCATAGCAAATAAAGTTTTATGGATTGAGTTTCATGTATAATGGAAAAAACACTGCTGGAAGGCCACGCCTTTCAATCAGAGAAGGGAAATGGGTTTCAGTATTTTCAGAAGTTATGCTGATTAATAATAAAGCCAGAGCAAGCAAGAAGGCATAGAAACTCAACAAATTACAGATCTCTCTTTAAATGCCCAGAAATCATATGGTGTAAACTATGTGGGCCTGTCTGCATTCATGGTTTTAGAGCTTTTACCCTCATCTCACTGATAGGGGACAGGCCAGCAGTGTAGAACACACAACTGCCTGCTACACTTAATTTACAGCTGTGTCCTTTGATCTTAGTTTCTGTGCTGGGCTTAAAGTATTGAATAGGGTTAACTTTGTCAACTCCTTTTAAGATTTTAAATCAGTGCAGTCCATCCAAATTATCTTTTTTCTCGCCTAAATTCATTTAGTTTCCTCGACCTATTCTCAAAATTAATTCCTGTAAGCCCTGTTTTGCTCCAGGGCCATGATGTCCTTTTTAGATTTACAAAACAGAGACCCATCAAGGCCACTTCATCATTCCCTGTTTTCTTACATTAGGACCAGCTCACTATTAAGATCATTTTACTTAGTCCCTTTGGTGGTCAGGTTATAAGGATATCACTGTAGCTGGAAAAAATGGCCCTATTTGAATGTAAAAAAAAAATGAAAATATACTACAATCATTTTTGGTGCCACCGATCTGTAAAACCATGCTGATTCTTCCTTCTGTTTTCTTGGCAGAACGTGGCTCCCCCCGTGACCTGGTCACTAAAGATATTACAGACACAACCATCGGAGTATCCTGGACCTCCGCCCCTGGGATGGTG
This sequence comes from Polyodon spathula, assembly GCF_017654505.1. Classification (NCBI taxonomy): domain Eukaryota; kingdom Metazoa; phylum Chordata; class Actinopteri; order Acipenseriformes; family Polyodontidae; genus Polyodon; species Polyodon spathula. The sequence continues at coordinate 3,123,107 of NC_054538.1, read as the reverse complement.
CGTTCCTACAGGATAGCATGGAAGTCTCTGTTCGATGACGAGTCTGGAGAGAAAAGCATTCCTGGAGACGTGACAGAGACCGTCCTGGAGAACCTAACGCAAGAAACCAAATACCAGATCTCAGTCTTTGGAGGCTACAGCAGTGGTGAAGGAGACCCACTCGTGGGAGAGGCCACAACAGAAGGTATCCCAGGGTTTATATCTGTCTTGAGAACCATGTCATATGCATGAACCAATTCAAGACTACCTCACCCGGCTCCAACGAGTTTAAATCCGCAGAGACAATTGTGATGAATACATTTATAGTTGGGATATTAAGAGCACTATGAAATGAGAAACAATTGCTTAGTGATTTTGTATGTAATGATACACTGTTGTTGTTGTAGACACTTTCTTACCAAGGACTTTTAAAAGTCATATTAATGCTGATAGATCATTAGCATATGCATGCAGGTATAATTAAGGTATAGCACTAATGGCAGCCTTGGTGACAGGTTTTCTGACCGCATAGATTAGATGAATAGAGCAATGGAGCCTTTCAGTGTCTAGGAATTAACTTTCAAGAAAAAAACTATTAATGCAAAAAAAATAAAAAAATAAATAATAATAATCCAAGCAGCTTGTTTATTGATTCTGACAGGGATGCTGAGTACAATTTGAATAACAGCAAACCCAGTCCTTCCCTCTGTGACTTGTCGCTTTTGTAGAATTTAAACCAAAAACTTGTGTTGTGGCAATAAGCAAGCTCGTTCGACTGAGGGTGGAATATTACCGTGTTTTAAGTACCATACCGGCACAGTCATATTCATTTTCAATTAGTATCAGATTCATATTCAGGAATTCAATTAATGTGTTTGGAACATGAAGTAAATCTGTAAAAAGAGTGTTTTGTTGCTTTGACTTTGAATTGAATATGCATTTGCTCTCTTTTAGTTTTGCTGCAGTGCCTCACAGTTCTAGGCTTTTCTTTGTATTGTAACTAAATTCTACCAAAACACAGCTGCGTTTTGAGGGTTCCAAATAACATTTATGAATCTTACTAAGTTCTCTTGAAATGTCAAAATACTTGCAGGATAATTCCCTAGTTGGATGAGCTAAAACAGTTCTTTGAAAATTAGAATTTGTATCTCGGAATACTAATTGGTGCAAACATTTAATTGATAAATAACAAAGAGAAAAATAAACAAATAGAGAGAGAGAGAGAGAGAGAGAGAGGGAATGGAGCGCTCATAAACGCCGCTCCTCGCTCTCTTCCTCTTTGAACCCGCTCGCTCCAAAGCTTTTATTTCCCTAGTCCACTCCACTCCGGTGCTTCTAATTCTGCAGCCAGCTCCACCCCCGCTCCGCTGCACGGCTAGTGTAAATATATCTCGCTATCCCACACTTTTTCACTTTTCCCTCTTCAGTGTATTTATTTTTTTATTTATTGATTATTGTATTTCCCATTTTGTATGTGCCACTGAGTGGTATCTTGGTAATTAAATTTGATAAATTAGTAAGGGACTCGCTCGCTGATAGTTTCACACAGATAGTCTTCTGCTTAGCCTACTGAAATTTATGATCTGAATTTTAAAAGCAGTTCAGCAAAGACAAGATTAAAGAGAAGTTTAACCAGATTTATTAAACGCTACATTAAAACTATATTTAATTTTGCATAAAATGAAAGAGCTGTAAACATTTTGTTTAGTTACCTGAGTTATGTGCCATTTGCTATGATTAGTGGTGTAGTGCTATATTTACAAGTGAGAGGTCGTTATTATCTACCCCCCTCCCAACCCTACCACGCGCTGCCTGCAGTCTCAGTTTCTCCCTTCACTCAACACCTGCAGTTTATCAGTAGTGGTTACGGTACTTGACAGGGCTGCAAGTGTACCATTTGATTACAAATTGTAATTGTAAAACACTGACACCTCAGCACAGCGTTAATACAGGTTCCCTTTGCCTCCCTTAAATATTATTCACTCCTCTTGTTCCAGACCAGGCTATAGTCAAACTTTTTTCATTATTTATCTCTCAATGGTTTCTTACTGTCATTGTATTCTTTGCTTATTTGTATGGGTTATACACATGTATATCTCCTTATATTAACAGGAGCAAAACAGTTCAGTATTCTACACGTGAAGTATAGAAGTGGTGCACTCCCTGCCCAAGAGAAGTGGTGCTCTCCCTCCCCCGCGATCCCCCACCACCACACCCCTGGCGATACACTTATAACTGTGATATATGCATATTGACGGATCTAATTATTATTAATAATAATAATAATTATTAATATTATAATAATAATTGGTCCAGAATATTCTCCAGGTCTTATAAGAGGTATTTAAAATATATGTATCGGTGCGCCTTTAACGTTTTTAATTTTTCGCCACGCTTTACTCGTAACTCAGCACTTATTACCAGTACCGAAGGGATAAAAACTATTAAAAAGACTAGTGGGTAACTCAATACTGTCGTTTCACGTGACTGATCTACTTGACACTCTTGTTTCACGTGACAGACCTCTGACTGGAAACAGATCGTTCATTCATTCATTTGCAACTACCAAGTGCAGCTGGGTCCAGTGTCAGTTCATAATGAGCGAGACGCGCAAAATGAGTTCTCGTTCAATTGGCTTTAAGTTCATGTTATTCAGGATAACAAGCTTGTCGGCAGAACTTTCAAAGTGTGTTTTTGCATATGAAAGAATTGACAATGTTTGATGTCATCTGGAAGTTGTTTATTATTGTTTTTGTTCACTGAGTTAATTAGTAACACTTTATATTAAGGTGTTGCTTATTAATGTTTCATGCATGTTTTATAAATATATAATAGTTTCTTGATAACTATGTTATAACATATTAATAAAGCATTATAGATTACTTATAACCATGCAAAAGCCATAGACAAAATTACAGAAGTACAGCCATAAACACAATTATGTTTTTATAAAGGGGACAGTTTTTAGCCACCTATTATACTTTGGGATGTTTAACTCTTTGCGGTCCTATATCGGACCAGGTCCGACATTACAATTTTCCCTTTCCAGTCCAATGTCGGACCCTCTAGTCGTTTTTTCTCCTGAAAAAGCAAAGAAGACCTTTCAGTTGCTGATTAAGAACGATATGAGCCAAATGAAACCGAGAAAAGAGTGTATCTCATCCCCATACTCTTCAAAGATAACACGGACATAACAAAAGAGATGGCTGCTTCTGCATCCAGTGCTCAAAAAATATCAGGGACATTTGCAGAGCTTTGTGAGATGTTATAGTAATACAATAATGACTTGGATCACATTATTAAGGAGTTTGGTGATCAAGGGGGGGATTGATCAGTATGCACATCTATAAAGAGGTATGCTAAAAATACAGTGTAAAAGGGGTGGGGCTTGGCTGGAGATACAGTACTGATTGTCCTTTTGTGATTCAATGCCTTCTAAATCTCTTTTACTCTGAAAAAATATTAATTGTGTAAATGTTAATTATGTATAGTGTACATTTGGTAACTTTTGCTATTTAAGTCATTAAATTAGACAGATAAGACCAATACCTAAAAGTATAGTCAACAGTTTGTGGTTGGATTGTTTTCATAAAAATAAGACTGTAGAAGAATAAGGTAATATTACTTTATTCATTCTTATTTCAATCGAACTATGCAAGTTGTACCGATTTTGTACAGTACTGTATGCTGCAATTGATTAATTCACTGCAGTTCTTTCAACCATTTTCATAAGGACATTTAACAAAAACAAACTTATAAATACTGTAACACTGTAGACGTGTGAGTTCTGTTACTTATATGCATGTTAATGCCATGGTTCATTGCACCTGTGGTTAACTAGACAGCTTGGATAAGTCAAATATATATATATATATATATATATATATATATATATATATATATATATATATATATATATATATATATATATATATATATATATATATATATATATATATATATATATATATATATATATATGTGTATATATATATATATATATATATATATATATATATATATATATATATATATATATATATATATATATATATATATATATATATAGTTTAGTATTCCAGTACTAATTTTTTTTCTTTCACTCTTTAGTTTCTGCAGATGCAAAGACGTTGATTGTAAATGAGGAAACAGAAAATACTTTAAAAGTGACTTGGCAGGCAGCTCCAGGCAGCGTGGTTAACTACCGTGTCACTTACCGGCCCACTGCTGGTGGCCGACTGATTGCTACCAAGGTGCCAGGAACCTTGACATCCACAGTGCTCAGGAGACTGCAGCCCAGGACCTCCTATGACATCATAGTGCAGCCCATTTACAAGCGAGGAGAAGGGAAAACAAGGCAAGGAGTCGGAACGACACGTACGTGGGACCCTAGTTAACCAGAAGTGTGATGTGTCCGAGTAGATACACACCACAGATATCTACACTGTGTAGCGATTTGAAAGGACCTCATTTTAATTACCCTTGTAACTTTATCTATTCTCTTCCCTTTCAGTCTCTCCATACAAAGCACCCAGAAACCTTCAGACTTCTGAACCAACTAAGACTAGTTTTCGGGTATCCTGGGATCCTGCACCAGGGGATGTGCGAGGGTATAAAGTCACCTTTCACCCTCGGGGAGACAAAGTGCTTCTGGGGGAGGTGCTTGTTGGGCCCTATGACAACACAGTTGTACTTGAAGAACTCAGGTAAGCAATAATCTAGCGTGTAACAAGTCACAGCAGTGAAGTAAAACAAGGAGTTCCATTTTGGTCTGGAATGAGCTTGACTCCAAGGTGCTGGGGGAAGCCTCATCAAATCATGTGATTATTCTTCACTTAAGTCACAATGAGTTATTTAAAGGAGGTTTGATATTCATAAAGCTGTTCTAGAGTGTTGCTAAGTAAGAATGTAGTCTGTTCATACCACATACATATTGAAAATCAAACATTTAAGACTGCATATGAGCCTCTGTAGTGCATTTAGGTAAGTCAAAACAATGTAAAATGTCAGAGTGGGTGCTATTTACATTTGGCAATGTTTACATCATTTGAATATACAGCAACGACAGTTTATGATTATCAAGCTATATGTTATTAATAAAAACAAAGTAACAAGAAACTCATGTGAATAGTCTCATTTATTGCATAAAAGAAGTTCTAGATTTTTTATTAGTGTTGAGAAAAACATGCACATGCACACACATGCACACAATCATTCTGGTGTATAATATAAATTAATATCCATTAGTCATTTGTTCATTGCAGGACACATTTCTAAAAGCATAGATGTTGTATTTGTCAAATCCCCTGCCAAAGAGCTTGTTTCTGTGTTTATTTCACAGAGCTGGAACTAAGTATTCAGTGAGTGTCGCTGGGATGTTTGATGGTGGAGAGAGTATGCCTCTAGCTGGTGAAGAAAAGACAACTCTTTCTGATGACCCTGCTACTCCTCCTCTGCACACTCCAGGTATTTATAGAACATGTTTTTTTACAGTAATTAAAACTTACTTACAATTGTGAGCTCTAATCTACCTCAGAGTAATGAAGCTAGGCTCTCACAAGATATCGGTACACAATGCATGCATTGTACTTACACAAGCACATCCTGGATGTAGTTACACAACCATAGTAAGCTTGACAGACTTGCATAGGAAAGTGTTAGCTATCTGTGTAAATAAAAAAATGAAACAGTAACAGCTTACTATTAGGTCATTCTGTACAGCATCTAGAATGCAGAATATTCTGTAGTTAGTCCAGTGTTTTAAGCCAATTCATGCTGTAACTGGCACTGTTAAACTTATTCTGAAATATAAAATATAGAATGCTTTTTCATTCTCTGTTCTTTTAAATAGGTGTTTTCATTTATGTTTTACTTGCCGTTGGTTTAATGTAAATAAAGAAGTTACGTGTCTCTGCAGTTGAATTGTTTAGTAGAAACTAATAGCATTAAATGTAGCTGGCGTGTTTTGATCTCTGACATTCTTGACACGCAGTACTCATTTTCTTCTGAAAGGAAAATGGAACCAAAAAAAAAAAGGAATCTGTTTTCAATGTTTTACAACCTAGAAAGAGCGTGAATGTTGGGCATCCGTCTTGCAATATGATGTAGAGCTGGTAAAGTGGCACTGACAGCTTGTCAGAGTTGCAGCAGAGAAGTGTTCAAACACAAAGAAAAGGAGGGATGTCAGTGCTGACGATAATCATTAAACCACATATCATGTCAATAATCAATAATTAATGGCATACTTATAAAGTTGCAAATCAAATAGAAATCAAAAACTATAGAAGAATGTAATACTGCATTGTATAGAATACAGTGTAATACTATATTGTACAGAATACAATGTAATACTTTAGTGTGTATAATACAGTTTAATATCCTAGTGTGTATAATACAGTGTGATACTCTATCTTATAAAATGGGTATTTTAAATACTCTATCCTGATTGGTCAAAACAGGTCACATGGGGGTTTTGATATTACAGCATATCACCATGGGTCGGCACTTTTTTCAAAAATGAGCAAATCACTGGCAGATATCCATACACCTAGAATTAAAAAAAAAAAAAAAAAAAAAAAAAAAAACGCAGACATATTAGAATTTATCGCAATAATCTTGACCGATGATTTATGTAAATGTTGAACTTTTGGGAAACCGAAGTGTACCTGAGATATTGAATGAATCTCAACCGGACACCAATGATTAATTAAAATAGTGAAAAAAAGCAAAAGTGTTCAAATAAATTCAAAACTTGCTGCTCCTTCTCTCTGAACTACAGCGTTTCCCTATCCCATTCTGAAAAGAAACTGTTTCTTAAAAATATCTCTTAAACTTTCGGCTTTTCACAAAAGATTTGGGTCCCGCTTAAAAGAGACTTTGGGGTTAAAAGATGTTTGTTCTGCCTGCTGCCACTGGCCTACCCCCTTCGCAGCTGTGTGATCTGACGCTGAGCATGTATAAATTCATCTCGACAGTTCCTGCCATACCTTTTAAATGTGTCCAGGCACGATGGTATCACGTCTTCTGCTGTGCCCTGCATTGTTTTAAATTGTTTCTTAACACTGGCCCAGTAGTTCTCCACATTGCCAAGCTGTAAATTGCAAAGTCAGTTTGATAAGTGACCGGGTATTCCATGCAAATAACGTCTTTCTCACCGCAGTGAAGCTGCAGCACAAATCTGTTAGGGATACCTCCTGTTACTACCCCAGATAACAAAAGATGATTAAAAAAAAAAAAACGCACTCTCACCTGATACTATTGCAGGTCTTGTGAGGAAGGGTCTGCGTGATTTAAAGGCAGTCTTATTTGTGCTCTGTGATTTAAAGGCAGTCTTATTTGTGCTCTGTGATTTAAAGGCAGTCTTATTTGTGCTCTGTGATTTAAAGGCAGACTCATTTGTGCTGTGTCATGATGAAAATGGGCAGTAATATTTTAAAATGTAATGAATAAACCAAGAATTACAAGAAGTGTAACGAATCAGAACTGCTCTTTCAATGGCAATGTTCAATTCAACATCCGGAATTATTATTTAATTAATGCATTTTTGTTTTTATTTTTTATGTTTTAAGGGACTATTTTCTTCTAAGATCAGGCAGTGGTGGAAGGATATTTAATAAAAAAAATTACTTTTTTGTTAATTAAAACATGTTTTTACGTTTTTTGAATTTTTTTTTATTTTTATAAGTATAATAGGGCACTTCAGGATGTGGGATATACACTAATATCCACATGCTACAGGCGCTTAAGGACACTCAGCTTCCTCTTATGACTTATAACGCGCCCAGGGTGTGTGGATATTAGAGTATATCCTACACTCTGTCCTGCCTTATTACTTACATATAGAATACTGTGAATTACTCTGTTGTATAGAATACAGTGCAGTACTCTGGTGTATAGAATACAGTGTAATACTCTAGTGTATCGAATACAGTGTAATACTCATCACAGGTAAACAAGTTTGTATTGCATGTATGGTTTATGTTTTAGGTTTTACCATTATCCTGAGAGTACAGAGTTCCTGTAAGGTTCTTTTCATTCAGATTGGTATTCCATCTTGAACACAGGTTGTGTTAACTGGTAAGAATACTAGAAAGAAATGTCTGATAAAGATACCAAAGAAGAAATAACCACCCAGCCATTCCACTTATGGGTTTGTTTTCTTAAATTGATGTTTTTTGTTATTGTTACAGTAGATTTGTAATTGTATTTTTTAATAGCAATTTGGAAAACAGAGCTTTGAGAATGTCAACCATTGTTTATTTTTTTATTACACGACATTGAGCAAGCATACTGTACTCTCATGCAATGAGCCAGTATTGGGACAGGTGTATGGTAGAAGGTATGGTCTTAACCAGATTGCTTTTTTTTGTTTTACACTATTAATTTTTTTACAAAAAAAAAGCATTAACCTAATCTTCTAATTGCTTGACAGCTCTACCTGCTTAGACAGCATATAAATGTGAAGCTGCATTTTAATGCGGGGGACAAAAAATCCTTTTCATCCTTCAGGTATCTGGAACACTAGCTCCGGACCCTGATGTGGAATGTATAATAATTCTCAAAGAAGAATCCCTGACCTATTTCATGTCTTGACGGCTTGCATTTCTCCATGAAATGGTTTCTGTGCCGAATCCAGAAGCTAAAATGGCACGAGGCCAAGGAACTGCATGGATAGTAAAGGGATCCCCAACACCAACAGAAGCTTAACTTGAAATCCTCAGCATTGTAAACGTTTTAATAACTGTGACCTTATTTGATTTATAGACATTGTACTGTTCATCTTGATGTTTTAGCTAAAATATTGTTTAAATCTGTATTAACTGTATATTTTGTACAAGCTGTTTCCCAACCTCTCCTCTCTGTCTTATTATGTAATGTTTGTGTCATTGCAGTGCACCTCTCTGTGTTGTATACTCTTGTACGTCTTCACTTATTGAGATCTCTTGCCAGAATGTTACACGTTTTCATTTAAACAGCTCAGTGTGTTAATCAGTTTCTCTGTCTGGCCTAGCAGAAGTGCAGTGTAAGACTACAGCACAAGCAGATATTGTGGTGCTTGTGGATGGGTCCTGGAGCATTGGGCGTCTGAACTTCAAAACCATCAGGGCATTCCTTGCGCGCATGGTAGGAGTCTTTGATATTGGCCCTGAGAGAGTGCAAGTTGGTAAGTGGTACAAAAATATGGGAAAAACATTCGGATTGATTTGAGCATGGAGCACAATGAGGCCCTAACTCTGTAACTGTCTTTATCAAGGTCTGGCCCAGTACAGTGGAGATCCAAGGACAGAGTGGCATCTTAACGCACATAAAACCAGAAAGTCTTTGCTGCAAGCAGTGGCTAACTTGCCTTATAAAGGAGGCAACACTTTAACTGGTATGCTGTGTACTGTACATATATTGTAGAACTGCTCATATGCTATTTAAAACTAGTTAAGTCTTTCAATACATAATATCTTTCAAAATTGAATTGTATTCAGTTTGTCTTTTCAATACAACTTCAAATAAAAAAAAAATATTTGTTATTGTGAGGGAACAAGATGTTTTTATACTTGTTTTTTTTTATACTATATTCTGATTGTTTTTTTTTCTTCCTAATAGGGTTGGCTCTGAATTTCATTCTCCAGAACAACTTTAAGCCTGAGTTTGGTCTTCGTCCTAACGCACGCAAAATAGGTGTCCTAGTCACTGATGGCAAATCACAAGATGACATCATCAAAAGCTCCAAGAGCTTACGGGACCAGGATATTGAACTGTATGCTGTCGGTGTGTAGGCTTTTTATTTGTATTTATTTAATTATGGTAAAAAAATCTATTTGGATCTCATTTCACCCTTAACACCACCATTAATCACATTTTGAGAGACAAAGGCTAATAGCGACCTACAGTTTTTTAATACTGTGCCTATTGCTTGAACTGCTTAAGTGACCTAGATTTCATAGCTGTGGGTGTTGTGGTATATTGCCTTATACTATCAGGTTTGTCCTGTCAAACGCTAAACACCGGATGCATTGGCTGTCTCTTATCATTTCAGGTGTTAAGAATGCTGATGAGAATGAGTTGAGGTTGATTGCTTCAGACCCAGATGAGATTCACATGTACAACGTGGCTGACTTCTCCTTTCTTCTTGACATTGTTGATGATCTTAACAATAACCTCTGTAACAGTGTGAAAGGCCCTGGTAAATACCCTTTGAAATGTAGTGACAGTAACCATGCCTGCCTTTGTGTTTATCTAGCCCTTAGCTACAAATAGACACATATAAAAAACATCAAAGTAACATTATGAACTGCTGCTCTAGTACGAATGTATTTTTTCAATATTTATGTTACTGTGGAAGTTATTGCTAAGGAAATGGAGGGGGGCCAAGTAAATGTTTTAACAGTGATTAAAATGCCAAATTTGAGATCTTCAGTATATAAAATGGCTTGTAATGCCCTAGCTTATGAAAGGGTCACTGTCAGGGGAATAGTGTACTAGCTGTACTAATGTTTTGATACAGTTGCGTAACTAGGCAGAGGCACTATTTAAGTTTTAATATACCTTGGCAGAAACAAGAAAATCACTACTGTTTTAGAACGTATGTACTTCATGGTGACAGGGATATATCATGTTTTTGTTTAGGAGCTGAGTGTTGTTGGCCTGGACTGAGTTCATTATGAAATGGAGTGGATGTTTGATACTAAAGATACCAACAAAATGTGCTAACAGCCCCAAATGAACTGCATGGGTGGAAAAGCCAAACAGCGTCTTCACTGTAGTGTTTGAGAAGCAATCTTTGTGAACCTCTCTGTTTGCATGTTCATGTTGCTGCAGGTGGACCAGACGCTCCCACAAATTTAATAACATCAGAGGTGACGGCTCAGTCATTTCGAGCTTCCTGGACTGCCCCCAGCGGACCTGTGGAGAGGTATCGAGTGGAGTACATGACTGTAGCAGGAGACAAACCAAAGGAGGTTGGTGCTCATAGAATACACTTGAGAGACAGTTACGTATAGTCAAGCAGTTATTAAGGTTAACTTTAGTAAATAACCTTACTTATTTACCTAATTGCCTAATTTGTGGTTTTATCATAATATTGTAACAACACATTAATAACATTAAACGTAGTAAGTAAAGGACTCATTAATATGTTTTGGAAATCAATACATTTTTTTGTCTTCAGCTATATGTAGATGGATCCACTACAACTGCCGTGCTCTCTGGCTTGGACCCAGAAACCATGTATAAGGTTAATGTGTATGTTGTGAATGGAGATCAAAGCAGCGAGCCTTTGCAAGGCAGAGAAGCCACATGTAAGTCCAACACTGTACTGTTAACAGTTATGTACCTTCGTATTACAATTCAGACCTACATTGATTATCATAGCTGCTATTATGGACATCTATCACTTTCTGTCTCCTGGCCCAATACCCCAGACTTGATTGCAGTGAATCTCTCCAAAATGTGCCCATTCATTTTTTATGTCAATTGATAGAATATTCAACTAATGCCAGATCATCAGCCAATCAGACATTATTGCTTTTCCTTCAAAGTGGACAGCTTTTGGCAGATATCATAACATATTATGGAATGTTGTCATGTACATTATTTATTGAGACTGTATTTAGTTTTATAATAATGCATTTAGTTTAATTCACTTCGGAAGGGGCTGATTTAAATTATCTGTATGGCGCTTCGGAAGGGCCTGATGTAAATTATCTGTATGGCGCTTCGGAAGGGCCTGATGTAAATTATCTGTATGGCGCTTCGGAAGGGCCTGATGTAAATTATCTGTATGGCGCTTCGGAAGGGCCTGATGTAAATTATCTCTATGGCGCTTCGGAAGGGCCTGATGTAAATTATCTCTGTGGCGCTTCGGAAGGGCCTGATGTAAATTATCTGTATGGCGCTTCGGAAGGGCCTGATGTAAATTATCTCTGTGGCGCTTCGGAAGGGCCTGATGTAAATTATCTGTATGGCTCAGCAAGGGCCTAGATGGCAGTTTAGGAAAAATAGAAAGTCAAATAAATCGAGGTCTGTGTTTTATTTCAGAATTTGGTATGTAAAGAGTTACAAGTTTATAAATCACACACAGCATTTAGTATGCATGCTAGAGTTTATTAGGACAATGGCAGACGTCTTTACAGCACATAACTCTTGTCCGAATGAAATCCAGGTCTAATACATAGTGTTCTACCAGAAGTGGCATGCGGTCAAGGCTGGTCAACTGCAGCAATAGCAAACCCAGAGTCAGTAAGTGCAGTTTAGCACTTCCTCGCACTTTTGTTATTTATAAAACAAACTAACAGGAACAAAACAAATCCAAAACACTACGTAACAAAACAGCACCCAGGCACAGCTATCATGATACACCTGTTCTCTCTTTCTTTTCTCTCTCTTTTCGTGCACTGTTCAGGCTTGGCAGTGCCTGCACTGAATTCTCCATGCTCCTGCACACACTCCAAACAAGCATTGATTTTGTTCTTTTTATAGCATGTGGCCAGGAGTTGATTGACAATCAATCAATCCATCAACCCCTGGCCACATTCCAGACTTCAGCAATTAAAGATGCTGAGGTGTTATAGCTAACTTTCACAGCTGTATGTCTGATACAGAATTTCCAGCTGAGGGAGGTTTTGTAATACTGAGACATTTTTGTGTTGTTAACGTGTTTAAATGTTAAGTCTATAAAATTTGTTTACAATGTAGTATTATAGCTTATTGGAGGAGGATGTGCTTTTTAGATTGATGCATTGAATTGAATAATGTTGACTTTTCTTGACATTGCCTTTCTGTATTCCACATGTTCTGGCAGTGTCCCTATCATCTGTGAGAAATCTGAATATCTATGATATCGGCACGACTACAATGCGAGTGAAATGGGAAGCAGCAAGTGGAGCGACTGGGTATCTGATGCTCTATGAACCAGTTAATGCTACAGTACCAGCAGTGGAAAAGGAGGTAACATACAGTATTTCAAAACTAGCAGTGAATGCAATGGTATGAAAACTGGTCATTTTTAAGGAAATGAAGGAATGCCACACTTTTTGTATACTGTAAAAGGAATACAACCAGCATTTTCAAAGTGTAGTTCACAATTGTGCTTGACTTTTCTTTCTTCCAGTTGAGGGTTGGGTCTGATGTTACAGACATTCAACTGGAACAGCTGCTCCCCAACACTGAATACACACTGACCATCTACGCACTCCACAATGAGGCAGCAAGTGACCCCCTGACCTCACAGGAAGTGACATGTACGTTTCATTTTATTATACAACCTTAAGTGTTTCCTATACCTTTCAAGTAATCTTTGTCTGAGCTTCTCTGTGTGTCCTGTGTTTCTGGAATTTTCCATTTTACACACTGCTCCTAATCCCTTTAAAAAATAACTATGTAACTGTTTAATTTTAATTCACAAAAGTGGTGAGGTAGAGACATGACTACTCTTGAGGTTGTGGTTGAAACTTTAAAACTGCACTGTTGTATATTTCAGTGCCACTGCCGGCAGCTGGAGAGCTTCAGATCACAGAAGTGACACACAGTGCGATGAGACTAACCTGGGATCCAGCTCCAGGCGAAGTGCGCAAGTACATCATCACATACAAGCCTACTGTTGGAGAGTCCAAGGAGGTGAGTGGAAGCATTCTAGCTGGTGATTAATGCAAGGTGCTTTGTAACCTCCCCACTTCAATCTATTGTCATTTCTGGTAACATACTGCACTGTTTGGTGTGTTTCTGTTTTGTGTTTACAACTTTATTTGCTGAGATTTGAAATCACTAAAGAATCATGCCAAAAGCTCATTGACAAATATTCTAATTGTTAAAAATGTTATATTGCAAAAGGTGCCTATATGCCTAATAGGTTAACTATTAATTACATTTCTCTTGTCACGGTATGAATACATTTGAATTCACGTTTTTGTAGTAATTGTACACATCTGTTTCTTGTAACTTTTTTCCTCATCATAAATTACGAGTCCAAAGGTCGGGTAGTTTATAAACTGTCACAGAAACCCGAGATGGAATTGTTTTCCTGTACCTCACTGAAGAGGCCCATCTATTGTTTTTATTTATTTATTTATTTATTTTTATAATACATAGATACCCTTGTGATGCTAATATTGAAGAAGACGAGGTTCGGCAGTACAGTTTGGTTTTTTTAAACATAGTGCTTCAGTGCTGTTCAGACGTTCTATGCTGTTATCCATTAGTGCTTCAGCTTTATTTGGATGATTGCCCTTACCTTGTTTTAATTTCCTGTTGCTCTCCAGTTTCTCTGAGATGCGACTGTACCAGCTTTACATCATTTTTTTCAACGTAGTCTCATTTTCCTGATCATTAATGAACATTTCTGTGCTGTGGATGTTGTCAAGTGATTGAAAATTAGACATTTTGTGTTTTAATTGATAGTGATGATCTCAAGGAGTCATTTTTAATATATTTATACATATACTAGATATATATATACATTATATGTATAATATATATATATATATATATATATATAATATATATATATATATATATATATACACACACACACACACACACATACACATATATATATATATATATATATATATATATATATATATATATATATATATATATATCATGTATATATATATAGATAGTTATCGTAGTATGTTCACCAGTAGAAGAATGGTTGATGCAGTTCTTTAAATCCAGTAGATTGTGTTTTTTTCTTTTGTTAAAGCAAGGTGTAAGTAGTTCAAACAATATGGCATCTATTTCAGAAACAGTAAATAATGTGTGCCTTGAAATTAAATCAGGGGATAATAAAAGTTACTTGGCTAACACATTTTCAGGGTTAACTGGAATTGTTCCTAACACATTGGGAATAGCTTGTGTCTTGTGGACCAGGTAGCACAGGTGATTTTAAAGCAGACATGTGAACAGCAATGCCTCTTTTCTTCTAATTACGTGGAGTGTATGTTTTATGGGTTTGGTCTGTTGAAGGCACTAACTTTTGAAGACTGTTGGCTGGACTTTCTGGCCCCAGCTGAACACTTTAGCCTGAAAACAAAATTGATCCAGGACACACATCATAATTTCTACAGCGGGAGGTAATGGATAATACTGTTCTTGACTCTTTCGATTTATATTCAGCAAACTTCACAGGAGGGTTTAGCCTGAGGAATTAATGACAACCATCTTCATAAGCTGATGGAGAACTTCATATTACTGAGTCAAGGACTGCACAAACACAGCATTGCTATAACCCACCTTGAACTTTTTTGTTTGGATATATTTTTAAGGATATTTATACAAGGCGTCTCTTGAGGCAAGGCTGAGCTAGTTTTCTTTGGGGACTTGGTCCAGAACACCCATGATGTTGCTGCAAGTGTCAAAAGAGTGAAGAGCTTGGGTTTCCTGCTTTCTTCAGCATCTTCACACATCAGACACTTCAGTGGGAGAAAGATAGCAAAAGCCTGTTATGTACAAGGACAGTGATTGACTTTGTGATACTTATCCTTTTTAATGGATATGTGCTGCAGGGGCACTGGTATTGTCAGGGCAATACGTAAGCTGGAGAATCTGCAAGACCATGAAGGCTAACCATGGAACAGAGGACACTGACAGATACAAGAAGACACGGGATGAAATACAGAATCTGATTTCCGTGTGTGGTTCCCCAGTATAGTACTGACAGTGTACCCACAGTGAAAGGATTGCACAGAAGACTGTGGATTGTAATGCTAGCAGATTGTAATTTCAGTTTTATCTGGTACATTTGATTTCAAAAGGATTAATTGATTAGACCCTCTATGTGAACATGGTCATTGTTGTAACCAAGTGTTCCTGATGTCCCATTCTTGGTATTAGCTGTATGTCTTGTAGTAGAGATGTACACTTTGATGTGGTGACTGCAGACAGTGCTCGCTGAAAATATCAAGTGTCATCAACTTGATTTTTTGCAGCGGACGGTCTAGGTATAATTATTGAGGAATAAGCAATGCACTGTACAAGGCACTAGAATGCTGAAATGGAATGTGGCCTGCTCTGTTTCCAGTAGTGTTTCTTTAGAATTCTAATTGTGTATTTTAAGATTAAAGTCCCCTGTGGCAGCATAACACCTAGCACATGTACCAGACAGAGGTCTGCAAGATTCTAGGCTTGCCTTAGTAGTAGGTTACTAGAGGCTGAATATGGCAAGCATGTGTCTAGCCTTTAATCCTTAAAATAACAGTCAAATGGCCTCTTTGCCGTATGTAAAAGCATCAACTCTGTAAATGTACCGAAATGTGGCTCCAGGAATCTTTAGTAGAAATTCCCTCGGCATGCTATTATTTGTCTATAAGCCAGAGCTCTAAAATGCTAACAGATGTATTTAAGATATTAAATACCATGTATTTAAGATATTATGAACATTTTAACCATGCTGTTTTGCAGACTGAAGTGGATGGCAGACAAACAACAACAGTTTTAGAGAATCTTATCTCCCAAACTGAATATGATGTTGCAGTTACTCCTGTATATGATGAAGGACCAGCAGCACCAATGATGGGACAAGCAACCACCGGTAAGGCATTATAGCAAATCAAAAGGGACTTGCTTGTAACAAAATACGTTAGATAACACCAATACAATATATCAGCTTCATTAAGACATATGAGGATTAACTGTGAACGTCTGGCTGTATATTAATACAACAAAATATAAAAAATAACTATATTGTATATTTTGTCCCTATGTGTAGATGTTGTTCCAACACCTACAAATCTGCAGTTCTCTGAAGTGACGCAGACCAGCTTTAGGGCTACATGGGACCATGGGGCTCCAGATGTGGCACTCTACAGGATTGGCTGGGTGGAAGAGGGAGGCACAGACATACAATATGTAAGGACTACAGCAAATGTTGTGTTTGACAACCGTATATGTGTCATCATCTTATGTCTAAAATTATGTTTCAAGTTGATTAGGGTTAGACTAATGCTGCTTGACTTCTCCTCTCAGGCAATCCTCAACAGTGATGAAAGCAACCATCTGCTGGAGAATCTGACTCCAGATACACTGTATAAAGTGCAGGTCACTGCTATCTACCCTGATGAATCGGAAAGTGGAGACCTAATGGGCACTCAGCGCACCTGTAAGCCCCACTTTAAAAATGAAAATACTTCCACAAAAAGCTTGTAAAACAAAAATGTTCATTATTTTAACATTGAGTTGCATTTATTTATACATGTTTTCATTTTTTTTCTAGTGTCAGAATATAAACCACCAGCACCAGGTAAGTTTTTTTTAAAGAGGAAAGTTATTAACATTAAGAATTAAAAGCGTAGCATTATTACTGTGCATAGCTGTCACTTTTGAGTTCCCTATAGTTTTTACATTGAAAGTGGTTGTAGCTAACACAGTAATTTCATTAATCTTCCTGTCATGAACCTCCATTCGCCACGTCTCAAATGTACAGTTATGAAAGAATCACATGACCAATATTGTATTTTCATTTTAAAGCTTAATGTCTGCTTGGTGGTCTGTTCTTTCCTGCAATTAATCAAACAGCTCATTCCCCTATTGACTACATGCTTTGACCCTGAAGAAACCATGGAAGTGAAACAGTAACAGACTTTGCTGGAAGACAAAGCAAGCACTGAGCACTTTGTTTAACCCAGTGTAGTACCAGATAGCATTATGCTTAAAATATTTCTATAACACTTATTTTTTCATTTATAAATGCACGCTTGAGATGTATAAACCCTTGAAGGAATTACTTTGTTAGGTACAACTTGACTTCAAAGATAAGCAGTGCATTTATTTTGACAGTGCATCCTCATAGTATGTGACTGTCTTGTATTTTTTCCCTAGACCCAATGAGTGCCCCGGTCAACCTCCAGGTGTACAATGCCACCTCCAGCACCCTGACTGTCAAGTGGGACCCTGCCACCGGCAGAGTACTGAGATACCGGGTCGCATATGCGCCAACAGCAGGAGGTCCTGAGCTCACGGTAAATGTAGAAACGTCTTTGTTTTTCAAGTGAAGGGGGCTGTTATACATTGTAAAGATTTTAAGAATCTTCCTAGGGTGTTGGGAGAAAACAATAACAAAAGACTGTTATCAGAGAATAAAAAAATAATTGCAGCTATTAAATGTAGCTGTATGAAGAGAGCATGTGTGTGTGTATATATATATATATATATATATATATATATATATATATATATATATATATATAATATATATATATATATTGCTTTTTGCCTTAATCTGGAGCCCAAATGTATGGCAGTCTCTTGTAATAAAAAAAGACAGAAATGAGGATATCGGTGGGTTTCTGGTAACTTCTGGTAATGAAGATGGCAAATTTATTTGACATAAACAGGGTATCATAAAATGAAGATTACGAACACAGACTTGCTAATATAATTGTATCAAACACTTACACAGCATTGTTTAATATGGTTCTCATTTTTATATGCTGATATGGTAACAGACATGGAGGAGGGAGTGGGAGATGTAGCCTGCAAGACTGAATGGTCTAGCTATTCTTATATTGCATACATGTCATTATTTAGCTAAATCAGCAATTTCTGAAACTTGTATGTTTCAAAGGGCACATAGTGTCACTGGAGCTGGTGAGTGTAAAAGCATGACATTCCTGAACAGGCCTCAGTTTTCTTACTGGTAATGTTATTCTACCCTTTGGTTGAACAGCCCTGCAAAGGACTTATGCTCAAGATTACATAGCCCTGGCAGCCAGCATCGCCACAGCGACACACAGACACAGTACAAAGATTACATAGCCCTGGCAGCCAGCATCTCCACAGCGACACACAGACACAGTACAAAGATTACATAGCCCTGGCAGCCAGCATCGCCACAGCGACACACAGACACAGTACAAAGATTACATAGCCCTGGCAGCCAGCATCGCCACAGCGACACACAGACACAGTACAAAGATTACATAGCCCTGGCAGCCAGCATCGCCACAGCGACACACAGACACAGTACAAAGATTACATAGCCCTGGCAGCCAGCATCGCCACAGCGGCACACAGACACAGTACAAAGATTACATAGCCCTGGCAGCCAGCATCCCCACAGCGGCACACAGACACAGTACAAAGATTACATAGCCCTGGCAGCCAGCATCGCCACAGCGACACACAGACACAGTACAAAGATTACATAGCCCTGGCAGCCAGCATCGCCACAGCGGCACACAGACACAGTACAAAGATTACATAGCCCTGGCAGCCAGCATCGCCACAGCGGCACACAGACACAGTACAAAGATTACATAGCCCTGGCAGCCAGCATCGCCACAGCGGCACACAGACACAGTACAAAGATTACATAGCCCTGGCAGCCAGCATCGCCACAGCGGCACACAGACACAGTACAAAGATTACATAGCCCTGGCAGCCAGCATCGCCACAGCGGCACACAGACACAGTACAAAGATTACATAGCCCTGGCAGCCAGCATCGCCACAGCGACACACAGACACAGTACAAAGATTACATAGCCCTGGCAGCCAGCATCGCCACAGCGGCACACAGACACAGTACAAAGATTACATAGCCCTGGCAGCCAGCATCGCCACAGCGGCACACAGACACAGTACAAAGATTACATAGCCCTGGCAGCCAGCATCGCCACAGCGACACACAGACACAGTACAAAGATTACATAGCCCTGGCAGCCAGCATCGCCACAGCGGCACACAGACACAGTACAAAGATTACATAGCCCTGGCAGCCAGCATCGCCACAGCGACACACAGACACAGTACAAAGATTACATAGCCCTGGCAGCCAGCATCGCCACAGCGACACACAGACACAGTACAAAGATTACATAGCCCTGGCAGCCAGCATCGCCACAGCGACACACAGACACAGTACAAAGATTACATAGCCCTGGCAGCCAGCATCGCCACAGCGACACACAGACACAGTACAAAGATTACATAGCCCTGGCAGCCAGCATCGCCACAGCGACACACAGACACAGTACAACAACATTATCATCTGGGAATGTTCTAATATTGATAACAGAGTTTAATACCTACGATAGATTGCTACAATACACTACAGCAGTTATCTTTCCCCTTCTTCCCATTGGCCACTTTTTTAGAATCAATTTTCTCCAGCAAGATACAGCATGTATGGTATTCTACAGCCTCTTTTATCCCAATCACACACTAAGGAATGGTGCCTTAGGTTCTTGCAGAATACCTTGTGAGATACTACAGTTACATTGTTGCATCTTACTTCATATTGTATTTTAGTAGTATAGCTACTGTATACTATAATTAATTTAAATATTGATTCTATACTGTAACCCTGTATTGCCATATAATACATGTAAATCGCCTTGGATAAATGCATCTGACAAATAAATAAATAATAATAAAAGTAATACAAATAAATAACAGAGCTGAGCGTAAAAGTAACACACACAGCCATTAAAATATATTAATCTTTTAACGTGTCAAATGTAGGACAAAGCCATCACATAACACTTTTACCAGGTACTGTGTTGATAAATAAAGTTACATTAAATGAAAAATAACTTTCTTTCTGTGTCTATGTGCCAATAATAAGGAATGCATTTTCCCCTAACCCAATGCAAATGAGCCTCCAGCTGCGTCGCTCAGCGTCTGCAGTCTCCTTCGTGCCATGGACACGGTGCCAAGCTTCCTGAAACACTTCCAGGCAACATTGTTGAAAAACAGAATAACTTAAAAAGAAGCTTTTCTTTGGTTGTTTTAGTTATTGTGTGTGACATATGCTTCTCGACGGGTGTGCAGCTTTATTAACCCCTAACATTGGAGAGAATCTTTCAGTCTAAAGGTTTATATGCATTTATATTGAATTGCCTTCTACAGACGGAAGTGGGAGGCAAACAAAACAGTGTTGTGCTGCAGAAGCTGACCTCAGACACGCCGTACACCATCTCTGTAACATCAATCTATGAGGATGGGGATGGAGGAAGCATTACGGGCAGAGGCAAGACCAGTAAGTATACAAAACAGTCAAAGGGTTGGCATGCTATTTTGGTCTTTTACAGTATAAGATGCATTTTCTTTTCAGAGTATTTTGGCACTCATTGCATTTTTGGGAGTTTTCCCCTTCCTGAAAAAGATGACATATGATATCTGTCATCTGAGGGTTTGTGAAGAATGTTTTTACTGTGTAGCAGTAGGATGTATTAGAACTCACGTCAATCAGAAATTAAGGTGTTAAGGGATTTTAAAATATTCTGTAATAAATTTAAGGCTTGGTTGAAACATTATACAATCATTTATTAATTATACAATCATTTATTCAGGATATATTTGAATTTGAATTGTGTATATTGGATATTTACCTTTTATAAATTGTACTGTAACTTGATTATGTAAGCTGCTGATTGTTAAGCACTTTTAATAGGTCATTTATGACTTGAATGTTGTATATATTTTTCATCAAATATCCAATAGGAGGTTATTGTTACAGTTTAGAGTAGAAGTAATATGGAGATTTATTACAGTTGTCATCAGTGTCTGCCCAGGGACTGTCAATGGAAATTAGCTTACTGGCTCAACTGAAAATGCAATGCAAGTTTTGTCACTGTATATATTTTTAATAGATAGAAACTGGATCAAAGATTAAGGGTAGGCAGTCAAGTTGGATTTTCTTGATGCTGTTTGGATTATTATGTCTTTTTTTTTTTTTTTTCAAAAACAATTGATGCGTCACTATGAAAATAACCTACTATGAGATTGAAGGCCATTTCAATAATCCTGGAGGTTCTACTACGCGGTGTTCTATACTAGAACTCTTATTATGTTTGTCTCTATATTATAGAGCCACTTGGTGCTCCAAAAAACTTGAGAGTAACAGATCCAACAGCAAGCACTTTGAATGTGAGGTGGGACCCTGCTGAGGGCAAGGTTCGCCAGTACATGGTGCTGTATGTTCCATCCACCGGAGGAGCCGAGGACATGGTATGGGCTACCTTTCATTCCTTCTGCCCTATTCCGCTATGCTTTGCATGTGGTGTCTCTGGCTGTCCAATTCAGTGTTCAATTAAACATGTTGTTCTAGTTTAGCTGCCAGATCCTCCCCTTTTTCTTCAGTGTTTGATGTCGCCAGGTAGTAAATACATCGCTCAAGCAGTAATAAATCACTCTGGCAGTTTATGAGTTATGTCTGATGGCTCTCTGCTGTTCTACAGCTGTAAAACCCTGCTGTTCACAAGTTGGAGGCTGTTTTTCCTTGTAGCAGACATTTAATCCCAGTGGGCAAGGTAGGAGGGGGGTTAGATCAATCGACAGCTGGCTTGGAAAATGCCACCTCATTCTTTAGTTGCAATATCTGCCCAGCTGCAATACATATGTAAATTATCTCTCTTTTTCAGTGATCCTAGTCCATGAGAAGTAACAAACTTGCATGTGTAGTATACTGGAATCTTGGCTATACAACTGAGCCCTATGCATCTAACATTTGCTGGGTCTCTGGCCTTAATGGACAGTGTGTGCAATTGTACTGTATTTACTGTACTGCATTGACTGCCTGAAGAATTGAAGAAATTGAAGAAGTTTTCTGACTGATTGACATTTCTTCTTTACTTATTATCCTACCGGAAGTTATTTTATGCAATACCAAGTTTACAAAAGCTTGTCATAACAAACATCTGCCTTTTATTTACTGAATTATTACAATGTATGTTGTTAGCCACCCAAAACTACTTCTGTGTATATCATATGCATATCTTATACTTTGGATAGTTTTATATTTGACTTTTCTTATGGATGCTATGAGTTTAGAAGATTGCTAAGTGTTAAAAGATAGTTTTATTTATTTCCATATCACTCTGATTTCTAAATTGAAACCAGAACAGTGTAAGACCAGTTCTTTAATCTGAATGATCTGAATGAGCCCTTTCTGTGAACAGGTACGAGTGACTGGAGGCTCGACCTCCACAGTTCTAAGGAACCTTCAGACTGACACTGGATACACGATCACTGTTGTTCCAGTTTATTCTGAAGGGGAAGGTGGACGACTCTCTGGCACTGGCAAGACATGTACGTTCGTTTTCAATTGCTGCTTTTATGATTGCAGTGGCCATTGAATAAAATGTCCTAAAATTAAAAAAATAATAACCTTCTTAGTATTCACAATGTTAGTCCTTCCTTTTGAGCTTTTTGTTTGTGAGGAAAGAACTGCTGATTAATAGCAGAACATCAAAGTGCATGGTAGGGGCTGGTAAGATGAATAATTCTGTTTTGCTTGTGGGAAATTGTGTGCTTTTAAATTACAAATCTGGCACTTAAAAAAAAAACATTTGTTTTGAGAACATTGTTGTTTATTGTACTCTAGAACATAAAACATGAAATGCTTAATTAATAGATGTACTTGTACAAACAAACAACTTGACATTTGTTCCTTAAATATTTTTCCTTTTGTATCAAGTGTTTTTCAAATTACAGAGCATTTTTCTTAAAGCTGTACATGTATTTACATATTTATATTTGCATATCTAAAGCTCGACTCTAACCCTAGTAACATTGTGTACTGTATGCTGTGTTGACCCGCTTTTGCAACCTTTAGAACCAATTCCATTAGCCTGTGTTCTGGCAGCAGAGCAACTAAGCCAGCCCATTGCCAATATTCTGTTTATTGCCGAGATAGTCGAATTGGAACCGGTGAACTTATCATAATAACCGTAGGTTGGCTGAAGTTCAAGAGTAACCGTGGAAACTGAATTATTGTGCGCTTTCTTGGTTAAATGTTTACTTTCATTTTATGTTGTTTTTGTTCAGTGACCCGCGGTTCACCAAGAAACGTCCAAGTTTATAATCCAACGGCAAATAGCCTGAATGTGCGCTGGGAGCCTGCAATGGGGCAGGTCCAGCAGTATCGTGTCATCTACGCTCCCCTGAGTGGAACAAGACCTCCTGAGTCTGTGAGTTGTGTCAATAATCAGATGCCACAAAATCTGGTTAATCAGCATAACTGCCCTATAGAGAGGGAGGGTAAAGCATTTAAACTTTTTTGAAACAGTAGACTTTTCTGTTTAGCTAATGAGCGAGTCATTTAGTAGCGCTTTTGAAAATTTTTTTGGTTATTGCACATATTTTAGTAGGCCGTTGTGAAAAGCACTGTATTGCAAGGACCTGGCTTTGCTTTTAAAAAGCCAGAGCCAAACTCAAGGTTTATTTTCAGATATATACGGTAATGATAAGAAGTTTATGTTCACAAAAACAGATTTTGACCCACTGAAGCAATTTGTCCTAAAATAATGATAATACATGCATTCTCTGAGAGGGATCAAATCAATAAAGGTAAGCAACTTAGAATTTATATTTCTAGTTGGATGATGAAGGAGTTGATATTCTTCATTTAAGTCAAGCGAAAAGTTAAGCAACCACAGAAAGAATCGAAAGAATCTAAAACCCAGTACTGCATTTCTGAAGTCTTTCATAACACTATAAAAAACAACTTTTCATAGCAATAATATTTCAAGGCTAAACCATTTCTTTCTCAAGGGTGCTATTGTGCCAATGTTGTTGCCAGGCAATGCTCAGCCCTAGTTATAAATGCCTGCATTATTGGTAATTTGGCCGCACTGAACTTACACCAGTGTTCCATGCTGCACATATATACAGTAGGGTTAGGTTGGGATGCATTACCGGGGCACAGTAAGGCTGTCTGTTTGCTGACAGCTGCATCACTTTTGGAGCAGGCATCTGTTATATTAGCTGTGCCCAGTTAAGCTTTTGCAAGGTGTTTCCTGCCCAAACAGTAAGATTACTTTTGTAAAACTGTAGCTGTAGTTATCTCGGGATAATTCTATTATAGTGATATTGATTGTTTTCACTTGTGTTTATTGCCAATAGGTTCTTGTGCCAGGAAATACTAACACTGCATTCCTGGACCGCCTGACCCCAGAAACCCCTTATTCTGTCAACGTTTTGGCTGTATATTCTGATGGAGAAGGAGCGCAAGTCACATCTGATGGAACAACATGTAAGAGATTTACTGAATTACTCTGAATAAGTAATAGTCAAAGTTTGTGCCTAGGACACCATAGAGACTTGAGTATAACATGTGTTTGGGATCCTCATCTGTCCAATGCACACGTTTTTTATGGTCAACCACTTCATTAGAATTAGTAGCATGGTGAATGCAACATGGACACATAGAAACAGAGTATGTTGTACAGCACTTTAGGTATCCATATTAGTGACTGTAAACAATAGCAAAAAAAAAAGAAAGAAACATTGGCAAACGTGTACAACAACTGCATTGCAAAAACAAAGCAACCCCATACAATTGGTGAGACAGACATATAGAGACAGACAGACAGACATAGAAAGACAGGCAGAAAGATTATATCCTTCATAACTGATTTTATAAACAAAAGCAAAAAATAAAAAAATAATGGAAGATGTGTAATGGCATAATAATAACATGTTTATATATTGTTTATAATTAATGGTAACGGATACCTAAAGTGTTACCAGTAAACATATGGTGAACATAAGAAATTTGGTTATGGAAGTGTAGTGTGTTAAAGACGTGCCAAAATTCATGATTATTTGCAATAGCAATATCCTCACGGCACACTTGTAATTGTTTCCATATATGAAGGAAAGTCTCTATTGGCACACATTCTCAAATCAAAATGACCTGTTAACAACTGTGTGGAACTGGAATAACACCACATCACGCAGCCTCTATAAAGCAGGTCGACAGGACTGGTGCAAAATGACTGGACTTTGAACAGAGGGGAGATTATGTTGAAAAGACAAGGTCAATCATGTGCAAGTAGTAACTGACATTTGTGGTATTATAGACCAAACCAGCCCCCCCAGATGTATTGTTTTGAGTTCGATTTAGTATTTTGAAATGGCTGTTTAAAGTGAGTTTCAGGATTCTGCTTTTAGATTTAGAGGTATTTCCTGTTGGATGATGATGGCTCCTCTCAGAGCATCTGGTCTAGGTTTCTGGTATGTAGTGATATAGTATGTGGAGTTTTCTGGAAATGGTGTTTGGGTTGTAAAATATAAGACATGCATTATAAGATTTCTACAAAAAAAAAAAAAAAAAAAGCATTTTCAAGAATAGGAAAAACTGAAATATTTTATCAATTGTATGTAAAACTGAAAATGAATTAAAATGAACTCAAATATTGTGCATTTTAAAAATGCCAAGATACAGTTTTAAGTATCTGTGTGCAATTTCAAGAATTTGATTCGGAATGAATACTTGACCCTCAGCAATGTAGTCTAAAAGTAAAGGTTTTAGACATTTAAAATGTTATTTTGCAAATCTTTTGACTGTAATTCTGACCTTTTAAATACTGTATTAAGCCCCTAATAAGTAATAGTGTATTAAACGCCTAAGGCATTGCAATACCATATTCAATGCCAGTGGATTTGGTGTACATTTTTTACAATTAGCGGTGCTTTTTATTTCAGTGCCTCGCAGTGGTCCAAGAAACCTTAGAGTGTTTGATGCAACCACAAACAGCCTGAGTGTAAACTGGGATCACGCTGAGGGGTTTGTTCACCAGTACAGGATCATCTACGCTCCAACTACTGGAGATCCCATCGAAGAATTTGTAAGTTAATACACTTCTGGATCTAAACTAGACGGGCCAGGCCCCCTAAGGCCCACCCATAACGCTAGGCCTGCTTAGCTGTCTAACTGATAGATTGAGGAGTATGAGACCATTGTTGGCTCCAGTCTAAATGTAACATGATTGTTGCAACTGGCTGCTGTCACTCTACTCCCCACAGGGCACCTCAATAAATTAAATGAGGTATTTTCCTTTAAATATGTATTTTCTTTTTGGCCTTTATTTTAAGGACCGCCCATTAACTATTAACAACCAGCTCAGACATATGTTATTATACATTATTTCTTGTTAAGTTAATTGTTATTTAATATATAATAGGCCAGCTAAAACTGCAAATCCAATGGATTATCAATTCTCAGTCGATCATATATTTGAAATCGGTTCAGATTGTTACTCTTGTAATGTTTAGCAAATTAAGTCAGGTTTTCATCACCAGGCATCTCAACCACAATGCAGAAGAGCCTCATCTCATTTGTTTGTAAAGATCCTAATGTAGAGCCCTTATCTCAAAATGAAAAACGTTTCTTAACAGTTAATGAACTGTAAAAGTGGCCCTTGATTTTTATTTTTTAAATAAATAAAAGAAGTACAGTTCATGATGGGTTGTGATTGACAGTATGGCTTCTGCTGCTGCTGCTTGTCAATTTTTAGCCTACAAGCACCGTCCTTGTTGTGTCAACTGCCTGTTTAATCTAGTACTGCTGCACCTCACATCATCCTGAAAAGGAACTCAGAATTGCTGAAAAATGTTCAGTATTCCGTTATAAAGTGTACACAAATGATTGATTAAATGATAATCCTGGACTTTGAAACATTGTCCACTTGTGCTTCCTGCAGACAGTTGTCCCTGGAAGAAGAAACAATATAATCCTTCAGAATCTTCAGCCTGACACTCCGTACAGGATTAGTGTAGTGGCCGTGTATACAGATGGAGAAGGAGGGCAGATAACAGGAGATGGCCGGACAGGTAACGTTACTTAAGTTTGCAATGTGAAAGTTATATGTAACCCATGTGCTTAAAGTATTGGGTATTAAATGTAGAAAATGGTGTTGAATTACCATTATTATTAACGATAAACATCTACAATATATTATGCAGTAAATTCCAAGTATTTGAGTTGGTAATTGCCATAACTGATTATTAATGGAAAGCTGTGTTTGTTTTGCAATGCATCAGTTGGCTTGCAGGAGCCCCGCAACCTGCACATATCAGATGAATGGTACACCCGATTCCGCGTGCACTGGGACGCTGTTCCAACACCAGTCCTGGGATACAAGCTTGTCTACCAGCTGACAGGTGAGTCAGCACATGGAAGACACATGTTGCAGTTGTTTTCACTGTCTTTTGTACTGAGGTAATAGCCCTGTTTATTTCCTCACAGCGAAATTTCTCTTCATCTTTTGACTGCCCTCTAATGAATAACCACCTCTATTCTTGAATTACCGTTTTATGTCAGAATTCATTGTAATGCTTTGGGTGGCATGCTTTGTAATTGTGATTTGTTTTTTGTAGCTCTGAAGTGGAAAATAATAGATGTGTGTATGTATGTTTGGGGGGAGGGAGTCAGATTGCAGGTTGAAAGGATATTTTCAAACAGGAGGTAAGCACTTACAGCTGGGCTGTTTAAAAAAAAAAAAAAAGCACATCCTATGAAAGTATCTGTCACAGGTGGAGAGGATGTAGTGTGGGGGAAAGTGTAAAGGAAGAGTTCTTGATCATGCTTGAGCACAGAAACAGAATGCTTTTATAACAAAATTAAAAGGAGGTGCCAGTCCAAATAGTTTTTTGGGTTGCAAAATGTAAGACATGCATTGTAAGATTTTTACTGAAAGAAAAAAAAATGAGGGATTTAAGCAATTGCGCGTAAAAAAAAATTTCTTAGCAGTTCGTGGAGAACAATGTCATTCGAACTGTTTCAAGTATTTTGTTTCGTTTTCTGGATTTCAGTTGCTGATGAAACCCTGGAAGTGTTTGTTGGTGATGTAACATCGTACACACTGCAGAACCTGCTCCCCGGCACCACTTATGATCTCAAAGTCTACGCCCAGTATGATGGAGGAATCAGTGGAGCACTGATAGGACAGGGCACCACGTGTATGTCCCTGCACAGTCTGCTTTTTTTAAAATATTTTCATATATATCAGTATACGTTTGCTGGTCTAGTGTTGAACTATGTTATGGTAAATAGCTGTTAACTACCTTCTAAATGGAGCTCCCAAGTGGCACATCTAGTAAAGGCACTCTGAGTGGAGTACAGGATGCTCCCTATAGCCTGGAGGTCACCAGTTCAAGTCCAGGCTATTCTATTGTCATCTGCTGACTGGGGATCTCAGGGGGCAGTGTAGAATTGGCTGAACGCCACCCAGAGGGGGGAGGCCAGGGTGTCCCCAGCTCACCGCGCACCAGCGACCCCTGTGGTCTGGCCAGGCGCCTGCGGGCTTGCCGCTAAGCTGCCTAGAGCTGCATTGTCTTCACTGTATCTCTGAGGTTGCTGCATAGTGAGTTGAAAAAAAGCAGTTGGCTGATGGTACACACTTTAAGGACAGCGTCCCTCCCGGGTCAGCGTGGGGGTGGTAATGCTGGAGCTGCGCCTAAAAATAATTGAATATGCCAAATTGGGAGAAAATAATAAAATAATTGTCGATTACTACATTTTGAAACAAAACAAACAAACAAAAAAAAAAACTTCTAAATAACACAGTAAGGGTTTTATTCTCTTGTATGAGTTTAGTGACTACTAGAGGAGTCTATTGAGTATAGCTGACGTTATTCTAGCTGTTATTCAGACACAGTACAGGAATCAGGAATTATGGACCTGAAAAAAACAAACCACAAAAACACTTGGTCTGACCAGAGACTTTTTGGATGAATAATCAGCCTTTGCATGAGTTGTGATTGTACTTATACTGGATCCACTTTTGGTTTGAGGGGCTTTACAAAGCTTGGACAAGGGCAATGACAAGAGAGTGTGCCCACACTAATGTAATGGATAGCCTTATTAGCCTTATACTTTAATATAATGTCATGACACGTATACAGTTGCTTGTGCACTTGGTTGCCTTTAATACTGCAATGCTAATGATTCCTTTCCTTCATTCTTAGTGTACTTGAATGTCACTGACCTGACTACCTACAAGGTTGGCTGGGATTCCTTCTGCGCCCAGTGGAGCCCTCACAGATCAGCAACTTCATACCGAATTAAATTAAACCCTGTTGATGGTAATTGAGAGTTATTTTTATAAAGAAGAATAAAAGTCTGGGGCTACTGATCAAAATGAATCACTAAAATCTTGGGTATTAAAATTAAATTGTGGGGCTTTAAAAAAAATCAGATGACAAACGATAACACATGTGCCAGTAACTTGAATTCTTGGCTGTGTGCTAATCCTCCTGAAGATGTGTTTTATTGCAAAAGGCACACAGGCTCAAGGGACCAGAAATGAATAATTGCTATTAGAAATGGAATCAAGGAGGAGTGCAGTTAATCTTTTGCTTAGTACCTTTCCTTTCAAGCCATCCCTAGTGTTTATCTAGTTGCATGTGGGTTAGTTCTCATAAAGGATATGCATTTAGTGCAGAATTCTTTTTTTTTTTAAAGGAAAAATAATTCTCAATTTCACAAAGAAAAAGGTTAATCGCATTAACAATTCAGTAAAACTACAAAGCTGTATGTAATTCAATATGTTAACATAACATTCAGCTGGTTTAGTTCGACTTTATGAAGAAACATTAGTTAATTAATTCTATGGAGTGATTCAAACTTTTGGCCAGAGCTGTACAATGGTGCTAGTTTGGGTTATTTTTTTTTTGGTCTCCTTGATAATTGCAGAGTAACAGTAGGGTGGTCTGCCTATTTTGCACGATCCCTAGTTTTAAATGACATTAACTCTTTCCTGAAAACAGTTATCTGTGTCAAATACTGCTTGATGTGCAGCCATCCACTCCGCAGTTGTGTCAGCATGGCACGTTTACATCCTGCTGTCAGAATTCAAAATGCTGAAATATCACTGAGCTCCATCTGTGATGCATGTCCCAGGACTTACTGGAGGGTATTGTGGTCTGTAACACAGTTACAGACCACAATACTGTTACATGTTCTACTGTTACATGCTGTTCTTGTCTCTCAGTCATTTGCATTAACTGTGCTCTTTCTCAATTGTAGCCTCCAGTAGCGGACAGCAAGAGATAACAATCAGTGGTGCAGAGTCAACGTACTGTTTCAACGGCCTCTCTCCAGATGCTTTGTACAACGCTACAGTATTTGCCCAGACCCCTAACCTTGAGGGACCAGGAGTCAGTGTGCGTGAAAGGACTTGTGAGTAACAATATTTGATATTATAGCGCTGCAGATAATCTGAAAGTGTTGTATCACTAAATATACCACTTTTCATTTGTTTTAAAGAAAAAACATGTAGCTTGTTAATAACCCATCTGAAAATTTGATGAAATGTCAACTTCTGACACTGTTCTTAATTCGATAAATCAGAACATGACATGTGTTCTTCTTTTTATTATAGTGGTTAAACCAACAGAGGCTCCAACTGTGCCACCAACACCCCCTCCACCTCCCACTATACCACCAGCATGGGAAGGTAAGCACACACCAACACCCTCTCCACCTCCCACTGTACCACCAGCATGGGAAGGTAAGCACACACCAACACCCTCTCCACCTCCCACTGTACCACCAGCATGGGAAGGTAAGCTCACACCAACACCCCCTCCACCTCCCACTGTACCACCAGCATGGGAAGGTAAGCACACACCAACACCCCCTCCACCTCCCACTGTACCACCAGCATGGGAAGGTAAACACACACCAACACCCTCTCCACCTCCCACTGTGCCACCAGCATGGGAAGGTAAGCACACACCAACACCCTCTCCACCTCCCACTGTACCACCAGCATGGGAAGGTAAGCACACACCAACACCCTCTCCACCTCCCACTGTACCACCAGCATGGGAAGGTAAGCTCACACCAACACCCTCTCCACCTCCCACTGTACCACCAGAATGGAAAGGTAAGCACAAGAGTTTCTGTCCAGGAAAGCGTAAGTGGAAACCATCATTATTAGTTAATATCTAAAACAAACAGTATTTATTTATAGTCCCATTAAACATAACCATGCAGTTATGCCTTAGTTGAGTGACATCAGTCAAGTCCCTGGTAATGACATCACATCTCCACAGTTCATTTTAAGCACTCTGGGTTTTGAGGAGTTCTCTCTTCGGAGGATGTTTTCAGTCTGGGTTTTGAGGATTTCTCTCTTCGGAGGATGTTTTCAGTCTGGTTTATGAGGATTTCTCTCAGGATGGATTCAGTGGGCTCTTTAGGAGTTTTTGCTCAGTGGTTTACATGCCGGTAGATGTTTTTGTCCACCATAATTAAACAAACATCGTTTGTCACACAACCAATCAATCAAAAAAACAGGATTGCCCCAGGATTCAGTTTGTGTAAATGTACACCTGTCGTGTACTGTATAAGCCACGGGTTTTCATATTTTAAGATTTTTTTTAGTAAATATAATTAGTAGATGTGTGTCTTCTATACAAATAAGCTGTATCCATATATGAAGGCACAAGTTAGATATATTTGCTTTTGTGATTGTATGTACGTGGTACTCTGTGTTGGTAGATTGACTAGTACCACATTGCTGGGAGAGGATTATTAAAGTGATAATATACTTGCACTTTAAGTGATTAGCCAATGATAGTCCACTGTTACTGAAGGCTTCCTATAGTGCAGTTTGTTCAATTGAATAACTCAGTAGCATTACAGGCAACTGGAAACTAGTGGTGCTTCATTGTGCTTGGGCCACCATCAATTGGTGTCAAAGAAAATTGCAATGAAGTGTGTTCATTTCCTATACTCAGTGTTCAAGTGTGTTTTCCAAGAACTTGTGATTAATTAAACTTTTCGTTACTATACACAGCATATCATATTCACAGTGTCTCAGTCAGTGAATGTGCTTGTTAAATTTATGACAAGTGTAGCACAGCTCAGGCTAATCACAGTGGAAGGATTGTGTTTTTGATTGTACTGGCCCAGGCCAGCTGTGCAGTGTGGTTGTTAAAGTTCGTGGTGTTGTTGTTGCCCTGCTCTAGTGTGCAAAGGTGCCAAGGCAGACCTTGTATTCCTAATTGATGGCTCATGGAGTATTGGGGATGATAACTTCAACAAAGTTCTGCAGTTTGTTTTCAACACCATTGGAGCCTTTGATGTGATCAGCCCAGATGGAATGCAGGTGTGTTCCTCTGCAGGATTATTATTTTTAATTTTAATTTTTTTTTTACATATGTAAAACATATTACATATTACATTTTATGCACGTCTAATCAAATTCTTACCCAGTGTAGAGACAGACCCTTAAGAAAGTTTACCACAGCACATTGTCCACATGCTTTTCAGCATGGTTATACTATGCATTTACCACAGTTTGCCATGGTTTGCCATGTTTTTAGATATGCTTGCCATACCTCTCTAGGCTAAATGATGCATTACCATATGTTCACTATATTTTTTACACTTTTCTATGCTTTTACTATAGAGACTTTTATAAGGGGAGATATATGTATTATATTTATTCCTGCTTTCCTAACAGGTGTCCCTGGTACAATACAGCGATGATGCAAAGACTGAATACAAACTGAATACTTATAATGACAAGGGAATGACTCTCGCTGCCCTTCAGCTTGTTCGTTACAGAGGAGGAAACACCAGAACAGGTACATCAAACACTGTGTCCTTCTAGTACATATCACATAGTGCATTGAAAACAATTATATAACACATTGCGCAACATAGCTTTGCTGAATGTTGGATCAATTGGCACAGCCTTTGAACTAGACTGCAAAGATATGCTGTGGATATTTGCTAAAAGCTGTGCAATAAATACAGTGTGTTATTTGTGACATTAAGTTACATACCAATTTTATCTTATATTCAGATTTAGTTTTAAAGATAGTTTACAATTGGGTCACACAAAGCCTTTTGAATTTTCTTCAGTTATTTGCGTGATCTCCATTGAAGATTAACGCACAAATCTTTGTTTCTGCTGTGGTTATGTAGGTGTAGCCTTGAAATATATTGGCGAGAAGGTCTTCACAACAGAGAGTGGCATGAGGAGAAATGTACCAAAGGTCCTCGTAGTGGTCACGGATGGACGATCCCAAGACGAGGTTAAGAAATCTGCTGCCTTTTTACAGCACTCTGGTATGTTTATATTCAACAATAAATATAATAGTTAGTGAGACGGGTATTTTAGTGTTAGACCAGCATGTGGTCCTTCTTCATTGTCATGGACTGCAGTAGCTTGGGAAAGTAACCACGGTGTTAGAAGTTCACAAAGATCTGAAGCCAGGAACACATCAACAGCTTCCAGATCCAAAGAGGTCCCTGATGTGAGAGTTAAACATGTTTAATTTATCGGTTCAGTATATCTGTGGATCAGCTCAGTGTAGGTCGTTTAAAACTCATGTGTTTTTATTACAGGTTACAGTGTGTTTGTTATTGGTGTGGCTGATGTGGATTACGCAGAATTACAGAACATCGGAAGCAAGCCAAGCGATCGCCACCTCTTTATAGTGGATGATTTTGATGCCTTTGAAAAGATTCATGATAACCTTGTTACATTCCTCTGTGAGACAGCCACTTCCAGTAAGTATTTTTGTTGTGTCTAGAATTTGTGATCACTCACTTACAATAGTCATTCTTCAAGCTGATCTCATATGAGCAGTTTTGAAATGATCACATGTTACAGCAAGATTATCTATAACCCCTTTATTTATGCTGTAATTAAATGTGGGTTGTGTTCAACTATATATAAGTAACTAAAATATAAATATATATATATATATATATATATATATATATATATATATATATATATATATATATATATAAACATAAATATTGATATGTACATACAGCATACACAAAAAGTGGTAACACTTTATGTTAAGGTGCTGCTTGTTAATGGTGTATACTGGGTTTTAAATAGATAATATATGCTTAATAACTATGTTATATAGTGTTAACAACAGATGGTTTATACCCATGTAATAGCCATATACATAATTATGTTTAACCATCCCAAAGTATAACAGGTGGCTAACCCTAGCCCTAACTCTAATCCTAACCCTATTACACTTTGGGTTGTTTAAACATAATTCTGTCTGTGGCTATTGCATAGTTATAATGCTTTATTAACACCATATAACATAGTTATTAAGCATCTATTATATATTTATAAAACATTAATAGACATCACCTTAATATAAAGTGTTACCCAAAAAGTAATACCTTTTCGAATGGTGAATTGTAGCATTTATTCTAAAATGTTTCTTTTACGTTTTCAGCGTGCCCACTGATTTACCTGAATGGGTTTACCTCACCAGGTAAGACTAATACCCTTAACTTCTGCTTCTATGTCTGTTTGCAGTTGTAGTTTCATTTAACTATTTGAATTCTAACTGGCTGTGTTTTTGACTCCAAAGGGTTCAGAATGCTGGAGGCGTTCAACCTGACAGAGAAGAGCTTTGCCTCTGTGCAAGGAGTGTCTATGGAACCCGGGTCTTTCAACAGTTATATCGCCTACAGGCTCCACAAAAACGCTTTCCTCACACAGCCCACCAAGTAGGTTTAACACCAACATTGATAAATGATGATGAGGAGGAGGATTACAGTAAACGCAAGCTTCATTTTTTAACAGTAAAATGTGTTTATAATTATAGCCTATAAATCACAGCTCGAAACAAAGTCCCACTGCTCATAGTTACACATTTTTGCCCTCCTGTGTTTATTTTTCTAGGTTCTAGAATGAAGTATATACAATATATGCAGTGGCAGCTGGTGGTCAAAAAAATGGGGAGGCAGAAAAAAAGCAGAGGTCTTGGGGTCCACTTAAGCCCCCAGTAGCAGAAGAATCCTATTATTTTCTGAATAACAACACTTTTCATATCTTCTTAACAATTTACCCCAGTTCAAAGCTGTTAAACACATTCTCTCCACCAGCCAGCAGGAAAAAGAAAACAGTAGTCCACCGTATTTTAGTCTAATAAACTTCACTGTTACACACTGCCAACGTATGTTTAAAATACAACATTAATATAGCATTTAGATTTCAAGACCACATCACTTTAACATACTTTGCATAAAATATTTTCTAAACAAAGTTGTTAAAGCAGGTAAAAGTCAGGCAAAAATCAAGCACATCATATCAACTTCATTTGTTAAACTTAATAAATGCCCAACAAAATAATGATATACCATTCTGTACATACGAAACGTATTTATTTAATATAAACGAAGCAATTCAGACAAACTTTAGTTCTGGAGCAAGGTACATTGCTGAGCTGTTTCTCTTGAAGCAAAGGTGGCTGATGGAAAACCTCCTCCCAAAAGTTATTTTAATTATAATTAAAAACATTTATTGAAAATTAAATAAATCAAACTAGTATATTTGTATTCGATAGTACTACATCCTTCGTTACAACCCGCGCCTATCTCCTTTCATTCTCGTCAGTGTTGGCATCTGGTGTCATCAATGTAGGATGACACACGTCCGGTGATTGGCTAAAACAGGCAAAAAGGAATGCCTCCTCCGAACGTTTAGCAGTGACTGAGTGGAGAATTTGGATCGGGTGGCTATTAGGTATATATATATAAATAAGAACTTATTTAAAAGTGATTGAGTAGGCAGTGCCTCTGCTGCCTTCTCTGACAGGCCGCCGCTGTAATATGTCTAATTATTCGGTTGCATTAGTCTTGCAGGTTCAAGTTACGTTGATACCCCTGAGACACAGGGTTATATTTACTAAGCTTGCTTACTGAAAGGAAATGTACATGTTTTTAAACTAGAAATAAACAACTAAGAATGCTGATGTAATGTCTGCCTACATTTCTTCTTATTCATTATTTTTATGACATTTAGAAGAACCTTTTTTTTGCTCAACTGGATTTAGGACAGTCCACTTAAGCTTTGTTTACTGTCAATCTTATGAAAGGCTGGTCACCTAGATTATAAAAATTATACTGCTGCTAATTCATTTAGATCACCAGTCACACAAATATGTACCGTTATTACTTTATGCGTTTCAAAAATGTCTCTTCAGTCATACAGCGTGCCAGGTAGATTATAAATTGTTGCAGTCAGTCAGAGCACAGATTAATTAATTAATTATAGCTATGCAGTAATACCTCCAGATGATTACATACTAATGTTGGCTATGTAGAAATTGTGTAACTCTGCAATATAACATTGTAATTATGTGTAAGTGAACATGTATTTGCTGAATAACCACTATGCAAATACACAATAACTAGAGACAAGGGTTAAAGTGTTACTGCTACTGGATTATTCTAAATACGATTTATATATGTTGCCAAATCAAAGCAATGTATGGTAAATCTGCCCTTGTCTCTTCCGAGGTGTCTCACTAATTACCGAAAGGCAGCTGTTGTTCATTCCGCATGCGTTCTGTTTTAACAGGGATGTTCACCCGGAAGGATTGCCGGCTTCCTACACAATCTTGCTGATGTTTCGCCTCCTTCCGGATTCACCCAATGAGGCTTTTGACATCTGGCAGATCACTGATAAGGATTACAAACCCCAAGTCGGTGTGACAGTTGATGGTACGTGACAGTCTTTTTGATACAGTGAAGGAGTAGCTTTCTGTCTGCTGTGATTATTGAGGTTTTCTTATTAAAAAACCCTTGCGTTTATGAGTAACTTTAACAGCTCCAGAGCCCAGCAATGTACTGATCTTACACAATTAGACACACGTGAAATCACAGGTATTTCTAAATCTGGAGTGCTGCTGCTGCTGCAGAGGAGCCATTGTTTGCGTGTTTAATTGATTCTTCGTTGGATAGCTGCTTGGCAGGAAAATAAAACTCGGTGGCTTTCTCGTGCAGCAGTGAGGTTTTCTACTTAATGGGCTTTGCATGACATATCATTTTAGGCATTTTTTTGAAACTGATTTGATACAATCTTCTTCTGTTTCAGCTTCCAGCAAAACTATTACCTTCTATAACAAGGACACGAGAGGAGAGGTTCAGAAGGTCACATTTGATAATGATGACGTTAAGAAAGTGTTTCACGGCAGCTTCCACAAGGTAATCGCGCTTTCAGACTCTATTGAGATATCTCACAAACTCCTCATAGACCCCTAATATGATCCAACTAGCAGTAAAACGTTGTGGTTGACGTCAATAGGCAGTACAGTGTGATAATGCCAGACACAATGCTACATTAACTATTTTTGCTATTACAACATTGTATTCTGTGTTTGCATGACTTGGAACCAACAACAATACCGTTCACTGTTTACATGATTCAGAATTGTATTTAAAAAGATGTGAACAGTAAAATAAATCTGTACCAGTAAATGCTTTAAAAGGCCAGCTGTAGCACAGAGACCTTACAGACTGATTGAAAGCTTCTCTCACTGTTACAATCAATACTAATATAATCTAAGCTAAATCTTACTGAGTGTTGCCATAGGACTCTTGTGCACTAAGACAGTTTGCATTCAGCAGTGCTTTCAGACACATTTTACCTGTCTCAGGTACCTTTCACAGTAGGAATACACTTACCAGAATGCATTGGGGTTTGAGCTGAACATCCCAAACTGTCCTAGTAGACATGAAAAAAGATAATTCTGAAACAGACATTCAAAAAGGTTAGGAATCACAACACAATCTGTGGTTTTTGCTTTGGTACAGTCTTAATTCAAGTGCTGGCATAATACAACTGAGATGACAGCAATATCATCCACATTATAGAACGGCTTTGCAATTTACATATAAATCAACGGAGGACTGCATTTCACCCCTGGCATCGAGCCCTGTAGTGTTCACAAGCTGCAGTTCCAATCAAGTTAAATGATCCTTTAAGATACTAATATTCAAGGCATTTTAATTTAAAGAAGTAAGATAAAACAGCCAATTAATTTAAAACAAATGTTTTCTCTGGCAACAGAGACTGGC
Source organism: Polyodon spathula (assembly GCF_017654505.1). Lineage (NCBI taxonomy): Eukaryota > Metazoa > Chordata > Actinopteri > Acipenseriformes > Polyodontidae > Polyodon > Polyodon spathula. The sequence continues at coordinate 3,084,557 of NC_054538.1, read as the reverse complement.
ATCAGTGCCGAATATTACATTTAACATTAAATAAAGACGTTTCTTTCAAATTTGAAGAAGTGCCAGTCGCTTCTGTTGTTTAACAGTTTTTAATACCTTTCTATTTGATTTCTATGTCTGTAGGAATGTAGATTACTGTTATACAGTAATATTTTGTATCATAAATTCTTTAATAGAAGCATCAATGAATGACTTCTAAGTAGAAAGTTCACTCTGACAAACTCTTTCACTGACTTGGTATATTTTTTTAGCCTATTTTTTTTGTTACAGTTATAGTTTGTTTGTTTTTTTTATCTTGGCCTACAGAAGAATTTCCTGGGAAAATGGCCACTGCTTTTTAACGCAAGACTTTGTTTAATCTGAAAAAAAAGATAAAGCTTTAGGGCTCAAGAGCTATTTCTCTTATAACTGTTCATCTTTGCCTCTAAAATTCTTTAACTATGTGTCTAAAACAGCTATGAGCAGTTTGAGTGGTAAATTTCCACTGTGAACTCACTCATATTTAGGACACCTTTAGTATACAGTACTTCTCTGGACTGAACTGTGCGTCCCTTCTAAATGTTTACCCTAGTAAAAGCATTGCAAAATGTAATAAAGAATAGAAAAATCATGTTAAAGCACAGGCAAGCATTGTAATATCCATGATAAAGATTATACAAAAAGAAAAAATATGGTAATTCATAGCAAATGCATTGTAATGGCCATGGCAAAGCATGGGAAAACTGCAGAATTGCTGTGAATTTACTGTGGCAAACTTTTGTTAGGGTACTGGCTTTGATTTGACACAGATAAAGTTAAACAAATGTCCCTTAACTCTCCATTCAAATCAGTCACTGATTTGAATGGAGAGTTAAATCAGCTTCCCGCTCTAGCAGGCTTTTATCAGGCATTAAATTTCTGCTGGATCATCACAGCATCAACTGTGAATCAAACTTAAAATCAATCAATCAAAAAATTATGTAGATTATGTATGCAATGCAGATTGTGTATTTAAACATTTATGAACACTTTTTATAAGTACTTATTAGGAATTGTAGTGTAATTGTATTTTTAAAAAAGCTGCTGAAGTTGGCATGTTGCTTTGGAAAATGTTGGGTCACTGCTGTCGCTATTAAATAATTACACCAGAAAACCACTGGCATGCCAGTCTGGCTCTTTGCTTAGCTTTATTTTTCACTGTTCCCATTCTGGTCTGAATCATTTGTTTCTAGTAGTCAGTGCTATGGGATTTGTTTTGAAGGAATTGCTCAAAAGGAGGTAACATTAGTGGTTGGTTTCCAAGCACAGTAGTGTATGTGGTCTTGTGGTCTCACAGCATGCTGCGCTCATTTGTAGATCAGCAGAGATAGTCAGCAGAAGCCTTGCCAAACAACCTTTATTTGCCAGAACTCATAGCCATTCAAATGTCTTCCACTGCATCAATGACAGAAATGGCAGCTGATCTTGGCCGCTATAAAACAGCTTTACCCTTGGCTTAAACTCAAAGTTACATTTACTTCTGCTGTTATTAACAAAGCAATTGCAAATGAAGCTTGCAAGCTTGAATGCTCAAGAGTATTTTGAATTGAATGTGTTTTCTGTGACTATCAACCCAAGCTATATGCTCTCAGACATATTTCTCTGAAAACCCTGTAATCAGGATGGTCGACAGGGAGGCTTCAGCTTTTAGGGTTTTTTTTTTTTTTTTTGTTATTTCTGGGCAGGATTGTCAAATAATCAAGATTCCAATATCAAATTGGCCAATTTTTTAAAATATATTTAAATTGTGTATTTCAAATGCAATGCCAGAACCCTCTAATCAACCCTCTTTTAAAAACAAATACATAAATAAAATAAAATTAAATCAAAGAAGGATAAATGACAACTTTAATAAAACAGTTTAACCTGTGGGAATGGCTTTTCTGAAATCGGATTGAGCTACCCTGAACTAACTTGGCAGCGATGTAGGAAAATAATTAAAGCTTTATGAAATGTTGTGCAAACATTGCCTAGGGATTTGGGATTTGGGATGATTTCCACTTGATGCATGAACACTGGTTACTTTGTCTTTTGGCCAAAATTATAATTTGTTTAAAAAGGACATCCATGTGGGTCTGTGACTAGATAAATGCATTCAAGGTCTGTTTTAATGATTTAAACAGGAACCGTTCTGAATACTCGCCCTTGACATCTGTGGTGCACTGCAGTCCACTGCATTATTTATTGTGGTAATGGCTGATGTTATAAGAGGGTCAGTGAATAACTCTTGGGGAAAGACATCTGTATTGTTAGTATGACAGCTCTGGCCAGCAGTTTAGCATCAACTTAGAGAATTAACACATTTTGCTTCATAAAGTTGAATGAAATCTGCTGAACAATGTTGCATTAACATATTTAGTTAGATACTGCTTTGTAGTTTCCATAAATTAACAAAAAACTAACAAAAATTTAATAATGTGACATTTCGAAATCTAACATGAAATACTGTACTACTATTATGGATTCTCTTTTAGTAGTAGTTTCTTTGATAACAGAGTGTTAAATAAAAGATCTAAATTATGTTCATATAGTTGTATTATTATTATATCTCAAACCTATAATTCTAGGTGTTGCAAAACTTTTAGCCATAGCTGTACAGTAGCTACATTTCTATTTATTAAGGGCAGCTACTACAGTATATTTAACCGTTCTATTCATCTATAAGTTTAAGTAATTGATATATACAGCAGTGTGCCAGCGTATTGTGTCCGGTATCCTATTAAAAACTATAGAGATGTCTCAGATATGTCCCATTGGTAGAAAGTGCATTGGTTTAATTGGACTAAGTGTTGCTTTAAGCTGGATTTTAATCAAGTTTGAATGCAGGTATCAGTGCTGGCGGAGGGTCGAGTGACCATGCATTTTTATTTCTGAGCAAAAATATCTTTTTCTGTGTGATGAATGTGGTCACATGCTGCTTTTAAATGTAAAACTAAGTCAATGGGATTTGATTTTAGGTTGTGAACATGTAACCTTTTGATTTAACGGCAGTTGAAATGAAAGGAATAGCCAAGACAGACAAGGTCCAGCCAAGAATAATAAAACAGGCAGATACAAATCATGGAAACATGTCAAGCAGGAATAGGACAAGACAGAATTAGAAATATAAGACCATATGCAGGGTGTGTTTGTGTGGACCCAGGGGTGTAGAGATAAAACCCCAGCAAGTGTTAAATCAGAACTGAAAATATAAGAAGGCAGGTAGAGCTCAGTGCAGCAGGCAGAGCTGAGTGCAGCAGGTAGAGCTCAATGCAGCAGGTAGAGCTTAATGCAGCAGGTAGAATAGGCCAACAAAATTCTAATGCAGTTAAAGTACTGAAGCTGAAAAGAAGTCCACAGTTTCCCCATGGTACCCTTTTAACTAAAAGAATACCCAATTGCAACTCTTTCAAATAGATAACCCAGTCCTTCTGTTGAGGTACAAGGGACATATGTGTCCCTCAAATAAAAAACAATTATGCTAACATACCTGTTTTTACAGCAATGTGCACAAAACAGGGTTTAAGATTTACTGACTGGTTGGATCTGGTCATCCAATTTGTCAGTTTCCTTGTGATACTTGAGTACCTCTCAAATGTATTTTAAGAAGAAACCGTTTGAAGAACCACTCAATTAGTGTTGTACAATGCAAATAAAATATTATTTTAAATTGAAACTAAATGATTTTCACATGGTTATTATTATTATTATTATTATTATTATTATTATTATTATTATTATTATTATTATTATTATTATTATTATTAATAAATTGGCCTGGACCATTAATACAAAATAGCTCATGGTGCCACAGTGACAAGTTCTGATACTTACAGGAGGACAGTCAATTCTCGTTAATACGAATTTCAAAGGACCAGAAATACATTTTGTATTATAGTACTAATGTGTATTATCACGAATAGCCTATAAGCCAAGTCTATACTGTCAGTTTGTATTTAAGTTAGTCAGGGGTGCAGTGTTAAATTGTGCACAATTACAAACCACCTGCACATTAATAGAATAGGTGTGTTTCTTATTCCTATACAGATGTTCAGAATGAGCTGGAGGGGTTAACAGCACATGTGTGCAGTCTATTGCTCCCAACACGTTGGGAAAACCAGAAATGTCATAGAAATGTGTTTTCAAGGCTTATAAATACACCTTGCTTTTAGGGAAAAATAGGTATTTGGCTGTTCGCCTTAAAAATGCATTGAGCACAACTGGCAACGTACGAGAAAAAAAGCGGACTGAGAAATGCCAGCAACAATTGCAACTGTTTGAAACATACTTCCAAAAGTTCTTAAGCCTGCAGCTTTAGTAAATCTCATTATAATATCTGAGAACCCTCATTTGCACATCTCTGCCCCCTTTTTGCAAATGTATGCAGGAACGCCCATAATTACATATTCATCTACGCTTGAGCCGCAAACAGAAACTGCTGCTGCAAAGCGTTCCCTAGAAAATTACAAATAGCATTGTGCTTGTTTAGTGCATTTCACCCAAGACTGCTGACTCGTTTGCAACTGCTTTGTGACTACTGTCACAAACCAACACTTTAGAACACCTACCCCTAAATGTGTAAATCTTGTTGCATGATATATGGGCAATGGTTAGGGCAACAATGTACACATTAAGTGCATTGTAACTGTATAATAACATTGTAATTATGTGTAAATACACATGTATTTACTAACTACAATGTACATACACAATAATGAGAGACACTTAATGTTAAGTGTTACTAGGTATATTAGGTAGCCTGTATTTTATTCCTATGTGTTAGTTCCTGCTGCCTGTGACACAGACATGACTGAAAGTTTGGATGGCTAAGTCAGCTGGCTGTTGTAAGGAGGACATAGCGAATCATCTTGTTAGTATGATGAAGTAAATGTTTATGTTGTGTTGTGTTTTTTCGAATAGCGTTGATGGTAATTTTCTGTTCTTTGCAGATTCATATTGTAGTGACCCCAAAAGCTGTAAAGATTAATGTGGACTGTCAGGAGTTCACAGAGAAGGAGATTAAAGAAGCCAGCAACATTACTGTGGACGGCTTTCAAGTGCTTGGCAAAATGAGGAAGTCAAGAGCTTCAAAAGGGGAATCAGCAACAGTGAGTAAAAACCACATTCATTTTATATTGAAAAAGAAAAAAGAAGATAGAGAATAATAGTGTTCTTAGAACAGGTTTTAGCCATCGACTCACTGGAGTGCCGAGATCGCTACAGCACAATCACAAGTAAAGTAAGTTCATGGCTTTATATTTGCTTTACCTTTTCTCGCATTCTTGCAAGACATTTGAATTGAATGCCTATACTGAGTCAGATACCCCTGTTTCATCCACTTCCATTTTGTTTTTGCAGTTCCAGCTTCAGATGTTTGATATCGTTTGCAGCACAGGCTGGTCTAGCAGAGATAGATGTTGTGACCTCCCTGCTATGGTAAGAAGAGCAGCAATGAAAAGCTTACAAAAATTTTACATTTTGCACCTTTTGATAGCCAGCCATACAATTAGCTTAGCAGTCTATCCACATGACTAGAGTTCAACTAATGCTTCTCTAAAATAACTTTCTAAGTGTTGTGTATGTGCAATATACAGGTGATGCTGCCGTAACAATCCAGAACAATCAGATTTTGTTAGTGCTGTATATGATATAATAAGTTAACCAAGGACTGAACAGTAAATTATGTTGTGTTAATATAGTGTTATGATAAGACTAATTAAGTAGCCAAGGAGATATTATCTGCATCACACACTGGAACAAGGAACTGCAAGAGAAACTAGGTGTTCTGAGAATGTTGATTGCTCCTATCATTCAAGCTTTCAGCAACACTTAGCACTACACGAAATGATTAAACACATCATAAAAAGGTATGGTGTTCAAGATCAAGCACGTTATTTAAATGTACATCAGCTTGGAAGTCACAAAAAAGGGACTGTATTTATAGTAGTCTCCTAGTTCGATGTACTTTTGTTTGAGGCCTTAAACAACATATGTAAGTGATGTGAGTAAGTAGTAACCATTGTTAAATACCTATAAACTATTCAACAACGGGCGTTTATGTTTTCATTTGCTTTCCATCTGTGTGACTGCTGTATCTGGCTAAAAGAAAATTATGAATATATGATTAGATAGTTTTTATTTTCTTTATATGATGTATTACTATAGACTCCGAGATGCTTTTACATACAGATACCTGACAGAGTAACTGGATTACTCCAAACAGCTGCTGTATCAAAACCAGCATTGCTGAGCACTGGGATCTCCTTCTATCTCTGTACTTTTGTGTCTGAATAGACCAGGACATGGACTGAGAGTGTATCACCACCTGGTATCCAGGGCACCAGTCTTCAGTTTTGGCAGATTCCCATGGTGTTGCCTCCTGCCTCCTGTACCTGCCAGTATTAGTAGGCTTTTCATGCATTGTCCATTCTGACAGTGTGAAAGCCTTTACCAGGCTCCTGCTTCAAATGCTATCCAACTTCAAGTAAACCCTGGTGATACAAATGCTATTAGGAGCTGTATCTACCTTTTTTTAGTCTTCTCTTGAACACAAGCTCAGTTTTGGCACCACAAAAAATGTCATTCACATCATAAAGACATGGACACCGGCATTGTCTTCAAGGGCAAACTGAGCAATTGCTGGTTCACTGCATGGTGTTTCAGTAAAACCTCTTTAGGAAGGTCTGTGGCAAGTCCAGATGAGCAATTCCTAAAATACCAATACCTAAGACAACATGACTCAATGACTTGACACACATCCAGCAGTTGATTACCCTACTGTTGGTAAATGTGGAAACACCCCTGGCATTGGCTTCAAACTGTCTGAACTGGGTTGGGTTCCCCAAAGAAATAAGTTTTTGAAATTGAAAAACTGACAGGACTTAACTTGATATCCGTAGATCAGTTATTATTGTTGTGGAGCATTGTAACTAGTTATTTTTCTTTGTATGTTTCCAGAGAGATGAGGCAAAGTGCCCGGCCCTTCCACATGCATGCACATGTGCACAGGATAGTGTGGGTCCACAGGGCCCCCCCGGACCATCGGTAAGGGAGTTAAATATAAGTGGAGTTATTATATGTTATTTCTGTATTACCTGTAGTTTACCTCAGGTTAACAGAGGCTAATCCTTAAATATACGTTATATGGTAAGTATTTAATAAGGGCACCTCCATATGCAATATGGGAATCACCTTGAGACAGTATTCTTATTTATTTTCTAAAAATAAATGTTAAGTAAAAAGTTAATGAACTTTGTATACTTGGGTAAAGCTTTTAATCATGAACAGGTTTAGTTTGGCATGATTGTTTTCTTGTAGGTAATTCTTTGAAACTGTGTCATGGCAGTCAGGTTTGATTGTTCAAAGTTTCTGTTCATTACTCTAATGTCATCTCTTTCCCAGGGTGGTCCTGGTAGCAAAGGTCCTCGAGGTGAAAGAGGTGAAAGTGGCCCAGCTGTAAGTACTCTATTGTATTGATAAGATAAAGCTCTGTATTTCATTAAAATAGTTCATGTCATACACTAATATATGTGTCATGCCTTCATATACTAACATCTCTTGACATCCTAAAAAGTGTGTCTCAAAAGTTAAATTTTATGTTATACTACAGTTTAAAACAGCAGGCTACGAAAGACATTGCATAAGACCTTCCTAATACCCTCTGTGTGGCACTGTGCTGTAAGGTGAAATGGCAGAAGATGTGCTTCTTCGGAAGATGTTCTTGTGTGAAATGTGACCTTTGGTTTATTTGTGGTTTTCTGTAGGGTCCAATGGGTCCCCGGGGTGAATCAGGCCCACCAGGACCACAAGGACTTCCAGGCCCACAAGGACCCAATGGGCTGTCTATTCCAGGAGAGCCAGTAGGTCTTCCAATATACAGGCTATATGGACCCATAAATATTCTTATTGTGCATATTGGGATTCCCTGAAAGGTGTTTGCATATGGGCTAGGTTGCCTTTGCACCCAATGATCTAAAACTCATTTAACATTAGTTATCCGTAAACATACATTTAGAAATGTTATATACCCAGCTTTTGTAATTTGAAGATCTTATGTGTGGCTTAAGTATTTAAATGCAGATCTAATTACAGCAGTATGAGGTGTTGGCAGTTAGAAAACTACTGTACATGGAAGCTGTCCTCCTACCATATATTATACAATTACTTGCATCTAAAGACAATGTTTCCACCTTGCTGCCTTTACCCTGAAATGATACCAAATGCTAAATGATGTACAATGCAGTCCATAATGCCATTTTTTGCTGTCTAATGGGGAAAAAAAAACAAAAAAAACCTTTGTCGATGATGTACGGTGCGAAGGTAAGAATGGAAACCTGTAAGATCTCTTCTTTATTACATCTGACTACTTACCTTACTTGACCTTTCTCCTGATATGTGACATTTATGTTTTGTGTTTTCTGTTATGTCAGAGAATAACAGAACTGAAAAATAATTAGTTATATTTGTTATATTTTGTTAAGAACCTAATCTTTGCACAATGGACACGTTTGTATAATTACTTTTTTATTTCCTCAGGGTCGGCAAGGATTAAAAGGTGATCCAGGTGACACAGGCTTGCCTGGCCGTACAGTAAGTGCTTCTTTTAATCTATAACTTGGTTGTAAAGAAAACAAAGGGTAACCCATACAGTGAATCACACACCAGATCACGATTTTATTAGACACACTCGCTTCCGGTAGTTTGGTCTTGGGGTCAAACCTCCATAGCAAAGAAGAGACAAAGAAGAAGGCAAACTCTGGGGATTAAATAGTCGGTTAGTGGTGAGAGGGGGCCATTGACAAGCCTCCTCAGTTTTACAAAGGGTAGAATCAATGCAATTGTTATTACTATTCTAGCTCATGTGAATGAAAATTTACAAATTGATCAAAACAGTGTTGTATAATTGAATAGCACTTCAGGTTTGCTGGCAGATTCTTATAATTGTGTTATAATAGTTGAAAGCTCTCGCAATAAGACACATTTCATTTATTATGAATCAGTGCGTGCAGTACATGCCTACAGCAGGAGCATTCTGATGGGGTACTGTAGATATTAATGTCTTCCATGCCGGTTGCAAGACATTTTGTAGTCTTATTTAATCAAGAGGCAATTGCCTCTTTTTATAGAGTTTCATTAAAAAATATAGGCTAGGCTGTCGTGCATTTTCTCTTTATCGTCATCGAGTTAATGATCAGACAAGTAAGCAAAATAGGTTTGTAAACGGCAATAAAATGGATCAAGAACTCATTAAGTGCTTTGTTAATATCCTGGTAAACATCAAAGACAAACTAAAAAAAACGGTAAATGTTGTTTTAATATGAAGAAAACACATGCAGGCATGGAGTAGCGTTAACGATAGGGTGCTGTGAACGGGTGGTACAGTAAGGATGTTCCTAAAGCTGGTCACGAAGAGATGTGTCACGATATTGGAGCTGCTTGGTTTGTCTTGGTTGCAAAGCTGCTTCTTCTTTGCTTTCCCAGGGGACTCCAGGGCAGACTGGTCCACGAGGCCCAGTTGGACCAGCAGGTGAACGGGTAAGTTGCATTTCCTTCTTTGTGGTGTCTATTTCAGCAGCTGATCTTTATATTATTTATTCTGGTGTGTTTCTTTCCATCTGGGTGATTTATTAAGAAGCTGGAGGAGTCAGCGATAGAGTGGGTTTATACATTTCAGGGGGTCAGTCTTAACCTCTGCTGATGTTTAGATACTAAATCCAGACCCCTCCAGTATGTGAGCACTACCACTGCCAGCAAATTCCAGACAGATTCCACATTTCCACATTATAACATTGGAAAGAATGTGTAACAGTAGTCTACAAATACATTGTAAGAGTACTGTAAGACTAGGCTACCTCACTGCATGTTGAGATATCCAGCACAACGCCTCATTTGCATATGTGACTGCTTTTAGTGGTATTTCCTGATTTAACCAGAATTGCCAGTGAGTTGTAATCTATAGAAATTTAAAAGGGATATACATTGGACATAACTAGAAAGTGCTGGTCTTACCATAACATTGATTGAGCTGGCAGGACACTTACACTTAATATACTGTTATGATGAACAGTATGTTATTATGACATGATGGGCGGATTTCCAAACATCAGCATTATTGTATCGATGTAGTGATAAAGGATACAGCTTTAGTAGCACATGATTTTCAAACAGAATTTGTTAATAAGCCCCATCCTTTGTTCGCTGTATTTTTCACATATAGACGTGCATACTGATAAATCCTCTCTTGATCACTCACTTTATCACCAAACTCCTCAATAATGTGATCCAAGTCATTATTTTATTACTATAGCATTTCAAAAAGCTCTGCAAATGTCTGTCATATTCTTTGAGTGCTGGATGAGGAAGCAGCTGTCTCCTTTCTTTGTCTGTGTTATCTCTGTAGTGGATGGGGCTATGAGATATGCCATTTTTTCGGCTTCATTCGGCTCATATCAGTCACACTCGGCCATTGAAAGGTTTTCTCTGCTTTTCCAGAGAAAAAACGACTAGAGACCTGTGCTTTATGTCTTTTTGATGATGTCCATCGGAAATCGAGCGGCACTGATTTAAAAAAAAAACAACTTAAACCCCACTAGTCATTTATCCTCATTTGGAGGGATATTTTACCACCACTTATTATGTACAACTCTTTTAATGTGAATCTTTTTTTTGGTTTATATATATATATATATATATATATATATATATATATATATATATATATATATATATATATATATATATATATATATATATGTGACCAATTCTCTCATATTACAGAATTACAAATGGTACAATGAAATTTCGTTCTGTTTGATATTTTATTTTTAAACACTGAAACTCAATATCAATTATTGTAAGGTGACATTGGTTTTATGTTGGGAAATATTTTTAATAAAAATAGAAAACTGAAATATCTTGCTTGCATAAATATTCAACCCCTGTGCTGTGGCAGCTCCCAGTTTGCACCAATGAAAGAAATTGCCCTAACGAGGACACAATTACCTTACCATTGGCCTCCACCTGTGAACCATTAAAGTTGCTGTCACATTTTCTGGATAAAAACCCCACTGTTGAAGGATCATTGGTAAGGCTGTGAATCTGAAGGAAAATGAAGACCAAAGAGCATTCTACAGAAGTTAGATAGAAAGTAATACAAATGTGTTTTCCAGTAGCACAGTTGGATCAATAATCAGGAAGTGGAAGCTGCATCACACCACCCAGGCACTGTCAAGAAAAGGCCATCCCTCAAAACTCAGCGCTCAGACAAGAAAGAGACTTGTGAAAGAAGCCACAGACAGGCCAACAATAACTTTGAAGGAGTTACAGAGTTCAGTGGCTGGGAGTGGAGTAACGGTGCACCAGTCAACCATATCGAGCTCTGCATAACACTGGCCTGTATGGGAGGGTGGCAAGAAAGAAGCCGTTACTCAAAAAGTACCATCTGAAAGCACGTCTGGAGTTTGCCAGAAAGCATGAGAGTGACCCAGCTGCAATGTGGGAAAAGGTTTTGTGGTCAGATGAGACCAAAATAGAGCTATTTGGCCAAAACTCAAAGCGCTATGTGTGGCGCAAACCTAACACTGCCCATGCCTCAAGACACACCATCCTTACAGTGAAGTATGGTGGTGGCAGCATCATGCTGTGGGGATGCTTCTCATCGGCAGGGACTGGGCATCTTGTTACAATTAAAGGAAGAATGGATGGAGCAAAATACAGGAAAATACTGCAAGAGAATCTGCTTCAGTCCACTAAAAAACTGAAGCTTGGGAGGAAATTCACCTTTCAGCAGGACAATGATCCCAAGCACAAGGCCAAAGCAATACTGGAGTGGTTCAAGAACAAAAAGGTGAACATCCTACAGTGGCCCAGTCAAAGTCCTGATCTCAATCCCATTGAGAATCTGTGGCAATATCCAACCAACCTGAACAACCTGGAGCAAATCTGCCAAGATGAATGGGCCAAAATCACTCCGACACTGTGTGCAAAGCTGGTACATACTTACCCCAAAAGACTTAAAGCTGTTATTGCAGCGAAAGGTGGCTCTACCAAATATTAATGTGTGGGGGTTGAATACATATGCAAGCAAGATATTTCAGTTTTTTATCTTTCTTAAAAATATTTCCCAGCATAAAGCCAATGTCACCTTACAAAAACTGATTTTGAGTTTAAGTGTTTTAAAAAAAAATATCGAACAGAACGAAATTTCAGTGTACCATTTGTAATTCAGTAATATGAGAGAATTGGTCAGGGGTCTGAATACTTTTTTAAGGCTGTGTGTGTGTGTGTGTGTGTATATATATATATATATATATATATATATATATATATATATATATATATATATATATATATATATATATACAGTACTGTGCAAAAGTTTTAGGCAGGTGTGAAAAAATGCTGTAAAGTAAGAATGCTTTCAAAAATAGACATGTTAATAGATTATATTTATCAATTAACTAAATGCAAAGTGAGTGAACAGAAGAAAAATCTAAATCAAATCCATATTTGGTGTGACCACCCTTTGCCTTCAAAACAGCATCAATTCTTCTAGGTACACTTGCACAAAGTCAGGGATTTTGTAGGCATATAGTCAGGTGTATGATTAAACAATTATACCAAACAGGTGCTAATGATCATCAATTCAATATGTAGGTTGAAACACAATCATTAACTGAAACAGAAACAGCTGTGTAGGAGGAATAAAACTGGGTGAGGAACAGCCAAACTCAGCTAACAAGGTGAGGTTGCTGAAGACAGTTTACTGTCAAAAGTCATACAGCATGGCAAGACTGAGCACAGCAACAAGACACAAGGTAGTTATACTGCATCAGCAAGGTCTCTCCCAGGCAGAAATTTCAAGGCAGACAGGGGTTTCCAGATGTGCTGTCCAAGCTCTTTTGAAGAAGCACAAAGAAACAGGCAACGTTGAGGACCGTAGACGCAGTGGTCGGCCAAGGAAACTTACTGCAGCAGATGAAAGACACATCATGCTTAATTCCCTTCGCAATCGGAAGATGTCCAGCAATGCCATCAGCTCAGAATTGGCAGAAAACAGTGGAACCCTGGTACACCCATCTACTGTCCGGAGAAGTCTGGTCAGAAGTGGCCTTCATGGAAGACTTGCGACCAAAAAGCCATACCTCCGACGTGGAAACAAGGCCAAGTGACTCAACTATGCACGAAAACACAGGAACTGGGGTGCAGAAAAATGGCAGCAGGTGCTCTGGACTGATAAGTCAAAATTTGAAATATTTGGCTGTAGCAGAAGGCAGTTTGTTCGCTGAAGGGCTTGAGAGCGGTACACGAATGAGTGTCTGCAGGCAACAGTGAAGCATGGTGGAGGTTCCTTGCAAATTTGGAGCTGCATTTCTACAAATGGAGTTGGGGATTTGGTCAGAATTAATGATCTCCTCAATGCTGAGAAGTACAGGCAGATACTTATCCATCTTGCAATACCATCAGGGAGGCATCTGATTGGCCCCAAATTTATTCTGCAGCATGACAACGACCCCAAACATACAGCGAAAGTCATCAAGAAATATCTTCAGCGTAAAGAAGAACAAGGAGTCCTTGAAGTGATGGTATGGCCCCCACAGGGCCCTGATCTCAACATCATCGAGTCTGTCTGGGATTACATGAAGAGAGAGAAGCAACTGAGGCTGCCTAAATCCACAGAAGAACTGTGGTTAGTTCTCCAAGATGTTTGGGCCAACCTACCTGCCGAGTTCCTTCAAAAACTGTGTGCAAGTGTACCTAGAAGAATTGATGCTGTTTTGAAGACAAAGGGTGGTCACACCAAATATTGATTTGATGTAGATTTTTCTTCTGTTCCATCACTTTGCATTGTGTTAATTGATAAATATAATCTATAAACATGTCTATTTTTGAAAGCATTCTTACTTTACAGCATTTTTTCACACCTGCCTAAAACTTTTGCACAGTACTGTGTATATATATACACACACACACACACATATATATATTGGCTTGGTTGGAATGTATTTTCTTATGTTGACATCTGTTTGTGTCTGTATTTTATTATGTACGATTGCAGGCTGTAAATAAATAACTGAAGTGCCATTTGTATTTGTAGTTGTTAGTTATTTCGCATGTATACCATGTATGTAACATTGTCTATTTTCATTAAGATTTTAAAATTACGATAGAACTCCCTAGTGAGGACGCATTGCAAACCACCTATAAGGAAACTTTATTGTAATAGTATGCCATTTTCTATAGCAAGATTTGTTTATTTACTCTTAGGTTTTTATTTGTATAATTCAGATGCAATCTACAGTAGAGGTCAGCTCACGTATGTCAGCTCTGTACTTATCCAGAGTTCAGAGAGGCTACAGTTGCATTCATAATTTCTTGGTAGTAACATTACCCCAGCTGCAAATAATGGTATGTCATTTTAGAAACACAACTAATGTTCCATGAGGTTACATATGGTTAAAACAAGTGAATACATCTCATTCATTACCACAAGTATAGAAAAGGCTCAAATATTTTCATAACTACAAATATTAAGTTATCTAGATCGTCTTAAAATACTGACCAGCTAAAATACTCAATTTGGTTGTACTGGGTCTCTGAAATAATTAAGCACAGCAGATTGTATCAAAATGTAAGGGTCATTAGAGAAGCCAGTGAAATTTGTATATACCTTCCAGATGTTATAGGATGTATTAGTAATCACCTGAATGTTTAGTGAATGTTGGAACCCTTCCTGTTCACATATGCATGGTGCTGCGGTGATTTGAGTGCTCCCATTACTAGACTCCCTTTTAATATTGTGCAGCTGCTCCTGATTAAGTGGGATACTGATGTAATCATTAACCCTCTTTATCAAGTTACCCGTGACCCTTTGAAATGACCCAGAGACATGGAAGAACAATGCTGCCAAGCCAACACCTTCACATGCGGGGGTACGGCACAGACCCTTTTCATAGGCAATTCAAGGTCCTCCTGCAGTCTGACAGAGGTCGACAAATTGCCCTATACAGACGTAATCGAGTTTTTAATCCAGTGGTACTCAATTCTGGCCCTCAAGATTCATTCCAGTCCTAGTCTTTATTCAAACCAGGTCCTAAATGACCTCTTAGCAGCTTCAGTTAAATACATTAGAACCTGCTTCTAGTAAACACCTGGACTGGATTGGTTCTTGAGGGCCAGAGTTGAGTACCACTGTCTTAGATCGTCATCTGGTAAATCTACGAAATTAATCCTGGTCCTCACACCCTCTATCTGTATCGTCAGTATTGCAGCCGGGGTAAGTTAATCTCAGACTCGCTCTCAAGCTATAAAATTAAATTTGCTGCTGCTGCAACTGCTGCCACTCCCAGCAAATCCATACTGTAGTTTGTTTATTCAACTTTTTTTTTAACACCAAAGAACTTAAATACTGTTTCAAGATACTTTTTCATTAATTAAAACCCTTCTTTTCCAAGTGCAGATTAACTCCTGATAAATTATGACAATTAACATTGATTTCCTTTTAAATTCCCATGCTAACAAAAGAAATGGTTAACATTATTAACATTATTTTGTAAATCAACATAATTTCGTAAATCTATTATTTAATAACGAAATAAGCATAATGACAGCTTGAAAATGCCAAAATCAACACTACAGACTGATTTGTTCTTTAACTCCCATGTCCTTTAAAGCCTTTACAAATTACAAAATTACAGTATTTCATGTATTTAATATTGAAACCGTTTTTGTAGTAGTCATCTTTACAGTATTAAATATGTATGTTTACAGAAATCTTATCTAGTATCAAAGACACTAATCTAACACCTACAAGCATATTTTCCAAAGGATAATACATTCTTATATGTAACTTTCAAAACAGGCAGAATTGCTCTAAATGATCATCCATCTAACTGATGTCATATTTACAGTGGCTCTCAAAACTATTCACCCCCCTTGGACTTTTCCACATTTTGTTGTGTTACAACATGGAATCAAAATGGATTTAATCAGGAGTTTTTGCCACTGATCAACACAAAAAAAGTTCATAATGTTGAAGTGAAAAATAAAATCTACAAATTGTTCTAAATTAATTACAAATACAAAACAGAAAATAATTGATTGCATAAGTATTCAGCCCCTTGAGTCAATATTTGGTAGAGGCACCTTTGGCAGCAATTACAGCCAGGAGTCTATTTGGATAAGCCTCTACCAGCTTTGCACATCTGGAAACTGCAATTTTTGCCCATTCTTCTTTGCAAAATTGCTCAAGCTCCATCAAGTTGGATGGGGACCTTTGGTGAACAGCAATTTTCAACTCTTTCCACATATTCTCAATTGGATTGAAGTTCGGGCTTTGACTGGGCTACTCCAGGACATTGACCTTTTTGTTTTTAAGCCACCCAGTGTGGCTTTTGCTGTAAGTTTGGGGTCATTGTCCTGCTGGAAGATGACTCTTCTCCCAAGTCCCAGGTCTCTTGCAGACTTCAGCAGGTTTTCCTCAAGGATTTCTCTGTACTATGCTGCATCCTTTTTGCCCTCTATCTTCACAAGCTTTCCAGGCCTTGACGCAGAGAAGCATCCCCATGGCATGATGCTGCCACCACCATGCTTCACAGTAGGGATGATGTTCTCAGGATGATGTGCGGTGTTAGGCTTGTGCCAAACATAGCACTTAGCATTGAGGATAAAAACCCCTATTTTGGTTTCATCAGACCATAGAATCTTCTTTCACTTGGTCTCAGGGTCTTCTGGCAAACACTAGCCGAGATCTGATGTGAGTTTGTTTCAATAATGGCTTTCTTTTTGCCACTCTCCCATAAAGGCCAGTTTTGTGAAGCATCCAGGCTATTGTTGCCATATGCACAATGTCTCTAAGCTCAGCCGTAGAAGACTGTAACTCCTTTAGAGTTGCCATAGGCCTCTTGGTGTCCTCTCTGACTAGTGCCCTTCTCACCGGGATGAGGACGGCCTGTGCTAGACAGATTCACAGTTGTGCCATATTCTCTCCATTTCTTAATAATGGACTTTACTGTGCTCCAGGGGGTTATATAAAACTGCCTTGGAACTGTTCTTATATCCTACCCCTGATAGGTGCTTTTGAAGAACCTTATTCCAGATTTGCTTTGAATGTTCCTTCGTCTTCATGATGTAGTTTTTGTTAGGAAATGTACTAACTAACTGTGGGACCTCCCAGAGACAGGTGTATTTAACCTGAAATCATGTGAAACACCTTAATTGGACACAGGTGGACTCCATTCAACTAATTATGTGACTTCTAAAGACAATTGGTTGCACCAGAGCTTATTTAGGTGTGTCATAGCAAAGGGGGTGAATACTTATGCAATCACTTATTTTTTGTTTTGTATTTGTAATTAATTTAGAATAATTTGTAGATTTTATTTTTCACTTTGACATTATGGACTTTTTTGTGTTTATCAGTGGCAAAAACTCATAATTAAATCCATTTTGATTCCATGTTGTAACACAATAAAATGTGGAAAAGTCCAAGGGGGGTGAATACTTTTGAGAGCCACTGTAGAAAAGCTCTTAATTACTTGTGGGGAACGTTTTTTATTAAACGAAACCCAATCTGCAACGTTCCATACAAATACTTTCATAAAACAAACAAACAAAACAAATACAGTATTTAATATATTATATGAATGAAAAGATGCTATACACAGAAAAATCAAAGTGAAAAATGAGTTTGGAAAATGTTGCTTTTATTTGGCTTGACATCAGGGAAAAGCAAGAATTATTTTTTTAATTAATGATCGTTGGAACCATCTAAAGCTGAAGCTTGCAAGTTTGAAATATCATATATCTGTTCCCAGTAAATGATCTGTTATTTGTGCGTTGTTGTTTACATAGCTAATGGGAATATCATATATCTTTTCCCAGTAAATGGTCTGTTATTTGTGCATTGTTGTTTGCATAGCTAATGGGAATATCATATATCTGTTCCCAGTAAATGATCTGTTATTTGTGCGTTGTTGTTTGCATAGCTAATGGGAATATCATATATCTTTTCCCAGTAAATGGTCTGTTATTTGTGCATTGTTGTTTGCATAGCTAATGGGAATATCATATATCTGTTCCCAGTAAATGATCTGTTATTTGTGTGTTGTTGTTTACATTGCTAATGGGAATATAATATAGCTGTTCCTAGTAAATGATCTGTCATTTGTGTGTTGTTGTTTACATAGCTAATGGGGAATATAATATAGCTGTTCCTAGTAAATGATCTGTCATTTGTGTGCTGTTGTTTACATAGCTAATGGGGAATATAATATAGCTCTTCCTAGTAAATGATCTGTCATTTGTGTGCTGTTGTTTACATAGCTAATGGGAATAAATTGCAATGAACATGCATTGTAAAGATGTTGTTGAGTCTTTAAACTATGTATTAATTCTGTCTATCATGCAGGGACCACCAGGAAAGGAAGGACCATCCGGACCAAGAGGCCCACCAGGCCCAATGGTAAAAAAAACAAAACCTAGTTTTTGTAATTTTTTGGTCTTGCTCAGGAGCTTTATTAATAACAGCACTTTTAAGACAGCTACATACCATTTTTCACAGGAGTGGTGGCAGTAAAACTATACTGTATGTATGATATGAAAAGGACTAATAAGCATATGAATTGACAGAGTCATTTATTGAGCTCACTAGTAGAGTTGCTGACTTCAAAGCCCAAGGTCTGCAAATGGAATCCCATTGCCGGCTTTGCAATGTGTACAGTTGACGCTTCCTCTAAAAATATAAGGTAATGTTCCTACTTAAACTTCAAATGACAAGTCAGAAACAGTCATTGTAATGTAAAGTGCAGTTGGCGTCTCCATTGAGAACCACAGATTTCAAATGTAAGTATATAAATAGGTGAAATCTAATCCCGTCCAGTATTTTATTGAGCTTTGATGGTGTGGAGTTTAGGGTCTTCAAAGTGAGCTCCTTGATGAATGTATATTGGAAACTTAAAAGGCCTCAGGTTTTAACAGTTAGAGATTTTACTAACTATCATAAGCATGCTGTTTGTTATGGTCTTTCCAGGTTGGCTGTTAACCACAAAGACAAACATTTTTTAATGCATTTGGTAAGCATTTGTTTCACTGACAGGTCAGTATAGTGGGGAAAAGCAGCTTCAAAGGATTCAAATAAAGTGGATACCAAACCAAGGAACAGGGCCTGTGCACCTGCAATATGTCACTCTTTTTTTTTTTTTGTAAACCTCCAAATCCATGATTTGTGTCCAATTCTGTAGGGTCCACCAGGAGCTCATGGAATGCCAGGATCTACTGGAAAACCAGGAAAGCAAGGAGATATGGGACAACTAGTAAGTACTGTGGTTTAGTGGCAAGGCAAGGAGTTGAGGTCAAATCCTGGGCAGGATTTTCATGGAGAATAACCTAGGTGTTGACAGCAGTCACCCCAGTTGTAAGTTATGCAAGGTATTGCTTTGACTCCATCCTAGTTGTAAATATTTTAGGGTATTGCTTTGGCTCCATCCCAGTTGCAAATTATATAGGGTATTGCTTTGGCTCCACCCCAGTTGTAAATGATACAGGATATTGCTTTGGGTCCATCCCAGTTGTAAATGATATAGGGTATTGCTTTAGCTCCATCCCAGTTGTAAGTTATATAGGGTATTGCTTTGGCTCCATCCTAGTTGTAAATGATACAGGATATGGCTTTGGGTCCCTCCCAATTTCTCATTCACCACTTACCAATAAGACTTCAAGGTCAAAACATTCCCTCCACAACTCTATACTATTGACACCCATTTTCCCGTTATTCACCTGACGCTGACCTTCGGTTGTATTCCAGATCAAATGCTCCATACAATGTAGAGGTGAATAATCATTGTCCATCAACTGAATTATATTTCTTAAAGTGAACTAAAGTGAATAAATATAGATAGTCATACTGAACAGTGGTAACTTTGAGATAGCTGTGTTGCATTACAGGAGGATGCATTTAATTTGTTTGCTGCCGGTAAAGCAAACCTGCTTAATGCCAACATTAACTGTCAACACTTTTCATTTAACCAATAAAAACATATTTTTAAAAGAACAGTTTTTGTGAGACACAAAATCCTATCCCTATGTTTCTGGGCTTTGTAGATGTTCTTCCAGCCATGTATACTGAACCACTGTGACATGATTTCATCTTTATGTCTTCTGTGTTTCAAAGCAAAAAGTACAATGTATCCCTAACCCTAACCACTGTGAAAGGATTTAATCTTTTATCTTCCGAGTTTTAAAGCAAAAAGTACAATGGGAACAGAGGTCAACCATTGCCCTGAAAGATAGAATAAGTTATCAAACCATATTAATGTCATAAAAGAAGAAATAATAATCTATAATAAAATATTGAAATTATTTTGCATGTATGGAATGTTCCTACAGGGACAAATAAACTTTATTCATTCAAAACAGACTAAAACACCTGTTATATAACATGAGTTAAAACTTTCTGAAGTAAATAATGTTTCATTTTGAATTAGAAATATAACCTAACCATGTGCAGCATAGACAATGTACAGTATACAGTACTGATTACCAGGGATCCTAGGAATCCATTTGCTGCAGAATAACGAGGAAAAAGACAGATTTTCTATGCTGACGGAGAATTTTAAATTTTACACTTGCAAAAAACATGCAAGGCTTTTTTTTGGTTGTTTATAACCAAGTCAATACACTTATCATATATCATCAACACAGGCAATAGTGCTTTATATTTAGTAAACATACTTGTTCAATAAAACTGCTTCTGGTGAATGAGACACACTCACGTCACATTGATGCTGAAACAGACCTGTAGTTTACTTCAGGTTGTCTTTACTACTCAACAAGCTCTTTAAAGATGCTGAAAACGATAAAAATCACCCTGAAAGATTGGGTCAATGAGTTTGGCAAAAACCATCCAGTTGACAAAGGTTAACTCGAGATGAAGTAATATAAATACTATTTTTTGTTTTCTATTGTTAATACACAGCTGTATTTGGAATGTTTTAAAGTAAAATAGTACGTTTGTTTATATTATTGATGGATGGCGCTCTGGTGAGCTTTTAACTTCCTACAAATTTGAAAGTGCACCAATAAATACTTCTTATAAAAAAATAACTGTCATTCAATAGTACTGTTTGTGTATCTTATAATCTGACCAGGAGGGCTCAATATTAGCTTTTTATTTTAATTGTGGAATAACGCAGATTTTTTTGTTTTGTTTTGTATCTTCATTTACTTTCATCTGCCAGTAGCCTGCATCATGGGTTTCTGCTGTGTGCTTCCATCTCTATTAATTCAAGGGTTTAGCCAATAAGGATAGATCCTTACCCACAGTAGAACCTTTTCTACAGAATCTGCAAATCCACCAACACCTACGTTTTATACACTTCTCATCTTTGGATATAATATTGTACAGATATCAGTGAATGTTAGCAGTACATATCATGTGGATACAGTAACGTTATCAGCCATCAGATGTTGAGTTTACTATTTTTTCTTTATTTTAGGGTCCAGTTGGTATGAAAGGAGAAAAGGGGGAGAGGGTGAGTGATACTGTGTAAAATTCAGTTCATTAAAAAAAAAAAAAAAAACTAAATAGCTAAGGATTTCTATAGCTCCATATAATACAATATATTTAATGTTTTTCTTAGGGAGACTTTGCATCCCAAAACATGATGAGATCAATTGCCAGACAAGTTTGTGAACAACTGATGAACGGTAAATTTAATGATTTAAGGCGCAATATTTCCTTTTGTACCAAATTGTGTTAAATACATCTTTTGCAATGGCTTCACTTCATCTCGCCTTTAAATAATACATTCATCTTGATTTTGAATTTTAGGCCAGATGAACCGGTTTAACACAATGCTAAACCAAATTCCCAACGGTTATTATTCAAACCGCAACAATCCTGGTCCCCCTGGCCCCCCTGGTCCCTCAGGCAGCCAGGGGCCCCGAGGAGAGCAGGGCCAAGCTGGCCGTTCCGGCTTCCCAGGGCCCCCTGGAGTACCCGGGCCTCCAGGAGAGAGAGGTACGTATGAGACACCCAGAGAGCCGTGGAACCAAGCCACACTAACTGCTGAGCAACAGGCAAGATTGGCTTTTGGCAATATGAACTAGGATTACAACAGGTTATATCTACAATGACATGCAATAGTGCAAGGATAGTTAATTAGCTGAGGATCCAGTAATGTAGTGCTTAGGTCAGGCAAGTCCAGTGCATAATAACACATTTATTTTTATGTAGCACCCTTCATGCCAAGGCATCCCAGAGCGCTGTATAAATCTAAAAACAAAACAAAATAGCTCATGCATACAGTACACTCCAGTTATAACCAATTATTTAAAAGTACATTTAAAAAAAAAGTATGTTTTCAATTTAGCTTTAAAAGAAACCAGTGTTTCAGCCTGCCTAATGGTAATTGAAATAGAGTTCCACAACCAAGGAACACAACTGCAAAAAGATCTGCTCTAGCTGATCTCAAAGAAGGACTAGGAACATACAGAGTTAGTAGTTCTCGGAGATAGGATGGCCCTAATGCATGAAGGGCCTTATAAGTTATTACAGCAACTTTAAAATGATATATCATTTTATTTGTAAATGAGAAATGTGTCAGGCAGTTCAATTTAAACTTGTCATTTAAGCAGTACCATACATTTATTCAAGGTACTTTATAATACATGAGCAATGCTTACTGCTTTTTTGCAGGTCTATATTTACGGATGCCTAGAAATTAGTAAATACTGTGGGAATTGAATTGCTAGGGCTGCCTTAATACTTTTGTGATGAGGCATATAATGATGGATTCCCTTCCATCCTGATTATTTTGGCTCATCTGTGTAATGTACAATACCAAAGCAACGGAAGAGCTGAAGTTCCCATGAATACAATCTCATTTTGTTCTGTACTATTTTTAACAGCAGTTGTTTTGTAGCTTTCCAGTTGGAACACAGAATTATGGCAGCCTGAAAATAAAGCACAGAGCTAGCAAAATAAAACAACCCCCAACATTTTACCTAATGGGATATTTCGTTTCAATGTTCCTATGTAAAAGACACACAGACACATTATGGTAATCATGGATCTGATTATGTATGTATGTATGTATTTTTTTAACGGACAAATAAATGTAATGTACTGATTTGTTCTGGGTTTTTCAGTGCTGCACTTGCACTATGTCCCTGCAATCTACTTTAAGAAGTCAAGTGGAACACAGAGACATCCATCAAACTGCGAGGCATTGGAAATACATCCGTTGCTTAATGAGGACTGAGCTGTCATGCTTCTCAGTAACCAATCCATGCTTTTCCAAAGTCACGTGTTTGCTGTGTTTGTGCTTCTTCATGTGACTTCTGGAATTTATTATCCATGTTCCAGTCATTTAGTTTCTAGATTTGTGGTAAAGTTGCATATTGTAAAGTTTTTCAAAGGGTTACGAGGGATGTCTAGTGCTTGGCTCTTTGGTTTCAAATCATGATTTACAAGGCACTTTTCTGTAATTCTAACCATTGCTTCTTTTTTTGGGTTTAATGTACACGTAATAGGAATTCCAGGAGAAAAGGGTGAAAGGGGAAACCCAGGAATTGGATCAAAAGGAGAGAGGGGTTTACCCGGACCACCTGGTACGTGTTATAGTTTATTCTGTCAAACTTCATGGCGAAAGCCAAGCATGTTCAGTAATTCAGAGTTTCCTCTCCAAAGCAGATTTGTTTGTGCTCGTAGGCATTTTTTCTTCTTGCCGTTTTGCGTTTTTTCCGACTCTTACCTGGCACTGTTAGGGCTTTCACAAGCAGTTTGTGAGGACCCATTGGATTGGTCCCATGTGGTAGTCATGTCTGATATCTGTGTTGTTTTTCTTTGGGGGGGGGGGGGGGGGGGGGGGGGGTCGTATGGTTACCTTTTCTATTTATTTCACATTTGCTGCATAAATTACTCTAACCTTTCTTCTTCCCCTT
Source organism: Polyodon spathula (assembly GCF_017654505.1). Lineage (NCBI taxonomy): Eukaryota > Metazoa > Chordata > Actinopteri > Acipenseriformes > Polyodontidae > Polyodon > Polyodon spathula. The sequence goes on along the minus strand of NC_054538.1, from coordinate 3,060,620 downwards.
CCTGTACACTAACTCCAGACAACATGGAATGTAATAGTCAATTTTGGCTTGCTTTTCTGCCAGCAGTATATAGAAACTGGGAACAGCCAACAGTGAATTTGGTTTCCAGATTCCTGCTTTTATCAGAACAGTAAATAATCACTATGACTCACCATTACAATCTTCCTGCCCTTCTTTGGCTCATACTGTCATCTAATTAGCTTCCATTAACTTACTCATGTGCTGGCAGAAAGCTTATCTTTGTCTCCCTGTGTCTTCAAGTTACCAATTTTAGCATGGCTTTTTATGTTAATCACAGTGGCTATAATAAACATGACATGGTTTTTAACCCCCAAATAGGAAAGGCTTAATATTTCTGTAAACTATAATACAGCGTGTTCCAACACAAGCATGACTTCATCCACCCAGGAGGTGTAGGGTAGCAAGTCTAATATAGTCATGCAATGTAATTGTAATACAGTGCGCTTGACTGTTGCATTGGGTTCCATGGGGACTTCCTATAACATACTGTAGGGAGTGGAAAAAAAAACAAAACATGCAATTCATTGATGTCTGTAGCATGGGTCAAACGCTGCCAAATTTGGTTCTGTGAATAAAGGGTCGAAAATTGCCTACCAGTAAAGAAGCAAGTGATGATGAGTCAGAGGCTGTTCAGAGGCTAATCACAATATTGTACATTGGGCTTCCTCTCATGACTTCATTGACAACACATGTGGGGAGCTTAGAAGAATTGAAAGATTCTGTAGTAGGCTTACATCGTCTAGATGGAAAGGAAAAAAGTGCCAGTAACGCAACAGAGCTCACTTTCTTTTTCTTTATTGATCAGTCTAAATATTCCCGGGATTTGAGAAGAATGTCAGTTGGTTATTACTATTTATTCATTTATTTATTTATTTTAATAAACCTAGGCCAGCGAGGAGAATCTACAATTGGCCCTCCAGGTTCTCAGGGCTCCACTGGTCCTCCAGGTCCTTCTGGTCGGCAAGGAATACCTGGGATCAGGGGCCCTCCGGGTCCACCTGGATACTGTGACTCCTCGCAGTGTGTGGGCATTCCTTACAATGGATTCCCAGGTAGGGTGACATCTTAGTGCTGTAGCAGTTTCATTAGACATCTCCTTAGTGCTGTAGCAGTTTCATTAGACATCTTAGTGCTATAGCAGTTTCATCACACATATCCTTAGTGCTATAGCAGTTTCATCAGACATCTTAGTGTGATAGCAGTTTCATTAGACATCTTAGTGTGATAGCTGTTTCATTAGAGATCTCCTTAGTGCTATAGCAGTTTCATTAGACATCTCCTTAGTGCTATAGCAGTTTCATTAGACATCTCCTTAGTGCTATAGCAGTTTCATTAGACATCTCCTTAGTGCTATAGCAGTTTCATCACACATATCCTTAGTGCTATAGCAGTTTCATCAGACATCTTAGTGTGATAGCAGTTTCATTAGACATCTTAGTGTGATAGCCGTTTCATTAGACATCTCCTTAGTGCTATAGCAGTTTCATTAGACATCTCCTTAGTGCTATAGCAGTTTCATTAGACATCTCCTTAGTGCTATAGCAGTTTCATTAGACATCTCCTTAGTGCTATAGCAGTTTCGTCAGACATCTCCTTAGTGCTATAGCAGTTTCATTAGACATCTTAGTGTGATAGCAGTTTAAGTAGACATCTCCTTAGTGCTATAGCAGTTTCATTAGACATCTCCTTAGTGTGATAGCAGTTTAAGTAGACATCTCCTTAAGGCTATAGCAGTTTCATTGCATTTAGAGACTTTTTAAGTAAAGAAAATGTTACATTTCACACCTATTAAGGGATAAGCACAAATGGTAAAGGGGCATTTATGATTAAATTCTTTAGTCACTGTACAGCTACGTTTTGTATCACCTTATATAGAATTAACTAATTTTGCTAAATAAAGTTGACTGAAATCTGCTGAATAATGTTACGTTAATATATTTAATTACGTACCGCTCTGTAGTTTTCCATACTTAACGAAAAACTGACAACATATTTTTAAATTTAACATGAACTGTTTTCTAGTATCTAGACTTTTGCAATATAATTTAGTAGTTTCTTTGATTACATGTTAAATAAAATATCTAAATTATGTTCACATAGTTTATTTTTTATTTTAATCATGTCTCAATACTAAAATTTGAGGTTATGCTAAACATTTGACCAGAGCTGTATATTACAGATAATCATCAGCCATCACTTTTCCAGTTGTGCAGTTATAGGAAGTTCTCTTAATTATGCTGCATGAAGTTTAAACATTTAAACAAAAGCCTAGCATAAGAAAACATTCAAGTAAGTGCTGTATATTAGTATGTAATAACTCGTTTTGGTCCATCTTTTTTCTCATCTCATTTTTTATTTAAAAAAAAAGAAAAAAAATACCTTTTTTTTTTCCAGAGAAAACTAACATCCTCTTTAACCTGTTTCAGGTTCGGCATAACCCATTTTCTAAGTCGCCTGTGCTGCTTGCAGTTTGAATTCCTGAAAATCCTGTTTCTGAGATATTTGCTCACGTGCTTATGAGCCTATAAGGATATTCACCATGGATATGATTAATGAACATTGTTGGCCATCATAAAGGAGAGGACTCTTGTACTAACAACACTTTTCAGCTTCTAAATCTGACAGACACCAGCGATGGCTTCCTAGTGAGCCTGTTTGCATCTTGAACCAATTAAACAAATAAATAAACAAACAAACAAAGAGGCTTCTTTCAGTAGCGGGGCTTGTAAAACTACTAACAGTGTGAAGGTACTGCCAAGAAACCAAGTTAACATGGTAATGAAGGAGCACAATCTGTAAATAAACTAATTGTGCTTTGTAAACGATTCTATTGGAGTCATGTTCACTAGAATCAGTTAACATCTTTCAAATAGCTTTTGCATTGTAGCCTGCTGCTTGCTGTATGCCTATTTAATAACCCCTTAATGAATTTACACAGCCTATCTGCTCAGGTCTAAATTAAAGCAGGTGCCGATTGTACTTGTATGTAAATGCTGAAAGTATTTCCCCAGTTATTTATCTGTACTTCAGTAAGCTGCAAGGAATACAGAAGCACCAGAAACCACAATGTATAGCAAGGCTGTTGATAGAAATGTGTACTTGACCCCAGCTTTCATTTCTACAACTAAACCACTTGTATTCCACTAGACATTTTTGTTTGTAGTCTGGCACGTCATTTTATCTAACTAACAAGTTTAGTAAGTATCTAGGTTTAAAAGGTTTAAAATAATAATTGTTTAGTTAATAATATATTTATATGCATTCCTGAACCCTTTAATGCCAGTTTAGAGCTGTTTGTACTATAAATTGCAAGGCATTAACATAAAAGCAAAATATTACCCCCCCCCCCCCCCCCCCCAAAAAAAAAAAGATGTTTACAAGGCCAATTTATTTGCTCTTTTTCTGACACATTTTTTAACCCTTCATGGAACTAACTAGTTATTGGCTAATATCAATGTTAATAATGTCATAACAATAATGTCTGTGGCTGTATTATTATGTACAATGTTCAAAAAGTCTGTGTGCATGTGGAATCAAAGACTGCATATGATCATTAAGTTCAATCGGACAAATATTTCCAAGCAGAATCTTACCAGCCAGGACCTTACCAACCTGAGCCAGAAACCTACGTAGTACCAATAACAGAGGAGGAGGAGGAGGAGGAGGAGGAAACAGAAATACAGTCACCAGGCTATTCACGAAACCAGCGTGGAAAGAGATCACTGTCAAGAAAGCAATCTGCGAAGAAAACGCTGTAGCCAAAGAGGATGGATTTTCTTGTTAAACGATTTGCTATTTTCACATATGAAAATGTTATCAAAGTCGCATACTTCACCACAAGCAATGTGTTTGGTTTACCTAGCAGTTGACATTTATGCATGTGTGAATATAGCAAATAATAATAATAATTCAATTTCTTTGAAAATGTGTGCTTACTATCAGCAGTCTGCCCCCTTTATTTTCTGTGCTTGTAATATAACTTCATTCCGTGGTTAAGTTTGTGCACTCATCAAATGTAGCATTGAATAACCCCGGTGCATGATGGTAACCTACAATAAATAGCCTGGGTGCAGCTTTCATTTTTCACATGCCCTAGGGCATCTTTATTCCACCCCACATGTCTTCTCGTAAAACCATTGTTTGTCATTGTATTGCCATTATATATTTTGCCTCTTTAATTGTCTTTATAAGGAGGATATTTCTTACAAGATCTTCCTAAAAAAAACACTCACAAAACTCACAATACAGTAGTTAAACACGGCTTCCATTTGGTTATTGTAGACTAAACATTTAACAGTGTTATTATAGTAACTCACAGCCGATTTTACCAAATGTGGAATTGCATGCTTGTGTTGTATATTTACTATGGGATTTTTTTTTTTTTAAATCAGATTATAGGTTTTTTTTTTTGTTTATTTTGTTTTCTAGGTATTCAATGCAGTTGGAATTTGTTTGCAAGACTATTGATATAGAAATGCGGCTTTCATGTTTAAACTGCAAATTGTGAATTTCACAGCCTTATTTTCTTATTTATTTCTGAAACAAAAGAGGCATTTTTCAATAAAACTACTGAAAATGTACAATCTGTGTACCTTTTATTTACTAGGGTATGGTGCTGGATTGATTTCTCTTCTACAGCCCCATTTCTTTGCTGTTAACACATAGGTTAAGTGGGGATTTGCAATATTTTGTAAACCTTTATGTAAACATCTGTTATAAATGTTAATAATACAACTATAATCATTTTATAACAGTCAGCTATTGTTATACTAACATGTTATAACAACAACAACACCACACACACACACACACACACACACACATATATATATACACACACACACACAAACACATTTTTGTCCCAGCATGCAAAACTACCAACACTGTTTATGGTATATTTTGCCAAAAATGGAACAAAATAAAATATGTAGGAGAGACAGGAGCAACATTATATAAAACAATACAGATTCAGCTAGCAAACGTAAGAAATAAAAAGGTGAATGAATCAATAGTTCAACACAAAAATGAACATGAATGACCTACAATTTGCAGTTTTAGAAAAAAAAATAAAATTAGATGTACATGTACATCCAGAGGAATAGATGGATACATAGTTCAAAATACCGTGACACCTGAAGGGTTAAATAGAAAGGAATAGTGCATCATTACATCATTAGCTATGGAGTAAATTACATCACAAGCACATTCATAGATTTAAATAGAAATATGGAAGTGCAGTTACCATGGCACGAAAGCCTAGAAGTACTGCAGCCCCACTGTTTGTTTTCAAATACACTTTCCCTTGACGAAGGTACTGTATGTTAAACACAATGAAATGCTGGGGAGTTAGCTCTTTTGATAAAACATATTACTACTTTAAAACATGACATGAAACTGATATTATGTGTTAATGGTAGTAATATTTAATAACATATTTATTGATACGTTTTCACAAAGCCTTAAACTGAAATGTGATCCAGTCCAGGGTATACAGTAAGCATTAGAATATATTTCATTGCTTTACACTGCATTTGACTATGAATAAGTACCTGGAATAAAAACTATTTAGATAACAAATGTTTCAGTAATTGGCCCTGCAAAAACATGCATACTAATTATATATATATATATATATATATATATATATATATATATTATATATATATATATATATATATGTATATATATAGTACACTGTGTGTGTATATATATATATATATATATATATATATATATATATATATATATGTATATATATATATATTATATATATAGTATTATTTTTTTAAGTGGTTTTTTTTGTAAGTCGTTACGCAACCTTTTACTTTCAGAATCAAAATGTTTTTTATTCAATTCTGAAGGATTGAATAATGTTTGATATTGATTTGGAATTATTCTACATAAATAAAGCAAACAAAGGATGGCTGTATAAATTAAACTAGCCAGTGATTAAAGCATTTATAAAAACAATATTCTACCCTGGGCTGTGTGTATCCAATTTCTACTCATTTGGGAAAGATTAAGACTTCTATTTTTTTTGTTTTTCAATTAAAAAAAAAAAAAAAAAACGTTTATGCACATTACACTGAAAGTGCAAAGGGAACTAATTTCCCTGACAGTACTGGCAACAATTGCCATTGAATACTGTAAGAGTCACAGGTGATAGGGGGGAGGAGGACAGGAAATATAAGTATTATTTGGTTAAAGAGAAATTGAGTTATTCCAAGCTGGGCAGCAAGGTGTCTTCAGTGATTTACACAACAGCACATTACACAATACCGACAGGAAGTTTGCAGGAATGATTTCCCTAGAGCAGTCCTGATTACCAATAGATACACTGTAGTCCACACAATAGAACACTAGTCTGATAAAGTCTAAAGTATGTTTAGGCTAGCTGAAAGTGGTTTCTGATCAGTTTGCTTTTCAGTGCCATTTAAATGCTAAGATATAGATGCTAAGATGCTGGACTGTGGCAAAGTGGTTGATAGTGTGCAGGTACAGGTGATTAAAGAACAGACAGACAATTGTAATCCAGGTGAAAAGGTTTGTTTTACTTATTTTTAAGTCCAGTGCCTGACTGCAAAACCAACAGTAAATAATAATGGAGGTGAGTAATGCAGCAGCGTGTATTACTTAATTTATAATCTATGTGTTGCCCTGCAAATAATATTCTTGTTTGATTATACACCCACACAAAACACAAAATGCATGCACAAGTCCGTTACTGTGTGAATTAGTGCTAGGGATGCAAATAGTTTTATTTGTGACAAAGGTGCAGTGCTGTCCGGCTTCGTGCTGCCCCTGGCGACAGCTCTGGAATTGTGTTAACTGTCTGGTAATGTACAAGACAAGACGAGACAATTACAAACAAACAAAACACAACACTCATGGTTTTCAATACCAGCACATGTTTACTGTCCTTCTGGCTTTAACTCACTACAAACCAATGCGAAGGAACAGATTACGATTCTCCGTCCTCCTTATATGCTGTCATGCATGACCCCTTGGTAAACAATTGCAGCTACCTTTACAATCTGCAACTGCTATATTGTTTCCCTTCCAGGTCAATACATACTTGCAATGGAGAATAGCCTTTTTCCAGACTGACTGACTTCCTCGTTCTATATGTTTACAATTTATACAGCTAGTTTCACAGTTAACACTATTATTGTATTGTCTTGCATAAAGCAACATTAGGTAATCCAAGAATAGTGCTAATCTACTTCTGTGAAAAAAACAATAGTTATATAATTAAACAGTCTAATCTTAATATGATATCACTTCCATCTGATACAAAGAAAATGAAGATGGCTCTTTATCTTTAACACCATTAGCTCATTCTGAGATCTGTTGTTTGCTTTTCGTATTGCAGATGAGCAGTGTTAGAAATGTGGGACTGGCAAACACTTGCAAAGTAGACATGGTGACACCTTTCCAGGATTTACACAGACATGCTTTATGACTGAAATAGCTTTGAAGTGTTGTCTTGAGATTTGTCAGCACCATGCCCAAACATGATCACAGCAGTCCTTCTCAGACTGGGCTGGAAAATACATTGCGCTAATCTGTAGACAATAGCAAGAAAAAGACTGGTGGTAACTTGTCTTGACATTTTAGACAGGTGTTAGTGGGAAGACCTTGATCAGCTTATTTTGATTCTCAAATACAGCTGAGAATCACAAAAGGCCATTATTATGCCAAATTAAATTCAAATGAAATTTAGCAAAACATGACAGAACAACCTTCATTTTTGTGGTGCTTCACATTATTAGAAACCTTAATAGTTTTCAAAGCTAAGATTTACTGTGGACAAAGAAGGTGTTTGATTAGCTAACGTGTAACAGCGAGGGTCATTTGGGTTAAATCGAGAGCTGTGTTAAAGTTCTTCTACTTAGAAGTATTCTGCTCGTAGCAAACACACCAAGTGTCCCATTATTCCAAGGACAGTGTAATACAATCTACAGTCACTACTCTCTGTAGTTTGTGATTATTTTGGAAATGTTTCCAAGTCTTTATGTGTGCAATGTAATACTGTGTATCTTCAGAATGTCTATTATACGCATCATCGCTGGAATTTTCCCAGCCCCAAGCAGCCTAAACAGCCCCCATCTTAGCAGTGCACAAGAATGATCTGGTACTGCTATTGCTTTTCAAAACGTTTCCCATTATTGCCTGATCCAAGGAGTTTACAATGTAGTTTTTATGTTTTATTTTTATATAATTTTATATTTGGCTACAATGAATCAGTTTCCTGAAATGTATGGTAAACATGATTGGTTAGAAATATATAAATAGTGTAACGCTATATTTAACTTCCTATAAAATGTACCACAAATGATTAAAGTTTAGTGGATCCATGATTGGAAACGCAAGGCTTGCATGTGTCATAGTTTGCAATTTCCATTGCCCATTGTTCTGAAAGAAAAACAAACTTTAAATTCAGCATTTGATTTCGTAAAGTAAACTTCCTGCCACCTACATTTTCCTCATTTTTATACTGTATCTGTTTAATGTGTGTCTTTTATTGGAGTCTCTATTGTTCTTTCACTGCTCTTACTATTTAAGGAATAAAAAAAACAATGTTTTAAATAGGTAATTGATGAATCATGTTGAGGTGAATGAGATCTCCCTGGTTGATAGTTTCGATATGTTACCGTAACGATAGTGACTGTTTAGTCACCCTCCTACTCATAAGTGCGGGTGTGATTACAGGGCTTTGTATTTGCAGTGGGATGAGTAATTATGACTTTTTAAATTTAAAGATTAAACATTTACAATTCTGTTATAAATTTCTATCCATATGCTAACACTTCATGATAAGATGACAATAAAACACATAAATGTACCCAAGTGATGCTAACAGATAAAAGAGAAATGCACGGAGCTGCCTGTCATCCACAGTAATAGAATCTTTTTCAGAACTAAAAGCTAAGCCTGTAGAGAGCATAAACCAATCACTGAACAGCCTCTGACATATGTGCACTCTTAGTAACCCCCTACAGAACTGTCACAGTCACAGGAAATTACATGGCACTCTCATATTAAAAGAATGACAAATCTTGGTTTCAGCTTAAATTTCAGCTCATTGGTGATTTACAGAATTTCTAAACAGCGGTAAGTGAAGAATGATGTAATGTATTGGAGAACATATTTAAAATAGAAAGCTGGCATGTTACTAACCTTTTCAATGAATCTACCGCATATGCTTTTTTAAAATATACAAATATGTTTCCCCTGCCTATGTGTTGCAGTTAGTTATGATTACTGTACATGCATATGTCCCATTTAGAGAAACTTCTATTGGCACTGCAACAGTTTTTCCCTTGGGAAGAGTGCCCTTTACTAACAGCATGGACAATGCAAGAAGCTAAACCAATACATTTTTCTGTTTATAAAAGCATAAATTGTCTAGTCATTGATAAACAAAAGGTTCAGTGGGAAATCTAACAGCTGTCTTTCTTGTCTACATAGCTCTAAAGACAGCTCATCACATTGCTACCTCCGCACAGCTGCATCTGATGTGACCCTTAGGTATCACGTCCGTAAAATAGAGCATTTTATTGGCTACTAAAATAAGAGCAAATGGATGAATATTAACAGTGTAATGTAAGGGTCATCCGGCCCCTGAGATTTTAGAACTGTTCCAGTAAATCAATGTTAGTTCTCAAAGAATGTGCAGCACAACCAAAGTGAGGATGCCTCTGGCCTTAGCACTAGTGTGGAGTGACCAGATGAGATACCAACTATATCCAACATGATTACACAAAGATAAAGCAAAGCTGCTGATTGACTTTTCACTTGGGCTTCTAAAGCAGCTGGTGGATGGACTGTAAGGACCGGCTAATGGATAGTCGAAATACTGTAGACCGGCAGACATTTCAAATGCACTGTCAACATGGACGGCTAATGGCAAAAACAGTCCTTACCGTATTTCTGTTATAAAGGAATTAGAAACCTTTTACTGTTGCAGTGTAATTTAAGAACCAATCCACAAAATGATCAAGAAACTTTGTATAGATTGCTACTAGTTTGCAGTGGTGAAACGTGGGGGGGGGGGGGGCATATCTGGTCACATGACCCCCCAGATCATTACAGGTAAAAAAAAGTGCCGAAAAAGATGTTTTTTTAGTGGCCTCAATACGCTTCAATCAATACCGCTTTCAATTAGTATACGCGTGAACCGCCACTCACAACTGACCAATGACATGCTTGCTGTCTGCCAAAGGATGTGTTTCAAATTTCTGTTTGTGATTGGGATATTTACTGTCATTTGTGACAGATTCAACCTTGAACTGTTCTGATTGGACAATGCACACAGCGTTTACACTTTACAGTCCAAATTGACTTGTAACACTGAGTGAGAGACTGAAGTATGGCCTGACAGCGGTTCGCCATAATTTATCTAAACGGCAGAAAACTGTTGATGAAACGTCTGAAGACAACAAGCTAGTAGCTACCACCAGCAGTCCTGCACCAGTTAAACAGAATTAAAACAGTCAGGATCTGTGAGATTTTAAAAAAAATGGTTTGCTTTGCTTTGAACAAAATTTAATTTTTTATTTTTATTTATTTATTTGAAATTGAAATCTGATGCGCATGTTAAAAGTCCAAGTCCTTTGCTTTGTATTTCCTTTTTTGTTTTTAATTGGAGGTGTTCTGAACTGAATCTTTTTTTTTTTAACTATTTTGCACAACAGTGTATTTTGTTATTGGATCTTCCATTATAAATAAATAAATAAATAAATAAAACATCAATGCATGAATACAAATCAGGTTGCCAATTGCACCACTGTGATTAATCATCTTAAAAAAGTTACTATTTCGATCCCCTCCTGAAAAAATAGGTAGAGAATATGTAAGTGTACAGTTTATTTCAAACTTTGAAACCTTAATAACAACCAAAGAGTGTCTAATTCCCTTCACTATTATATATGTTCTCATGTGAGACTTTCACTTTTTCAGTCAACAAAAATATATACTAAAAACAGAGTGAATTTGATGGATCCCTGTTAAAATGCAAAAAGACAGCTAGGTTTGGAGTTTTTCTACAACAAAAAAGCTAAACCACCAACCCCAGAGACATGAACAGAAACCGAACCTGACTCTTGTGTAGTTCAGAATGTTATTAACAGCACAAGAATGTAACGATACTTCCATTTCAAACGCTCAGGTTAGTGCAGGTGCACCTGTCGATAAGAGACCCTTGCCTGTAAAGTGTTGTAGCAGCACTCTTGATTGTGACAATCTGGCACAGAACTGTTTGTGATGAAAGATCTGGTAATGTTAAAAAGCTAGCATAATGTTTATATACAAATGGTTAAAATCGGGTATCAGGTTTGAACACGTTTTGGCTTTGTTAGTTGTTTTTTTTCTTTTTTTTTTTTTAGGGGGGGGTGGGTTCAGGTCTGTGCCCCACCAATTTTTCAAGCCACGAGTTGCCACTGTCACTGGTTTGCATCAAGAAAGAGTCCTTGATTTATCTGGGAGTGTCAGTATTTAAACTTCCTTCCCCAGGAACACCCACACCTCCAGAAGCAGCTGAGATTTCCATTTCTTCAGCCCTGACAGTAACCAGTGAAACCCAAGCCATACTAACAAATGCATACCAGTTAGAAAAAAGAAAAATTAAACCCTGTTATACACGATGGACACCCAGGACTCTAGCCCTTGAGCAATTCAACAATGAAACAACACCCTAAACCATGAAGGTGTGAGCCCGGCTCCAGACTTACCGATATAAACTTAATGTGTATATACTTCTGGAGCCACTGGTGTTTCACAGGACCCTTTAACACCATGAGTGTACACAGTGCTGACCATGCATGGACATTTCTAGCTAAGTTAGCCACTGTAATCCAGTGCTACTGCTATTACTGCAGATCCCCAGGGTTCAGCGACCAAAGCATGTTCTGCTTCTCTTGCTGACCGGAGAGATGGGTCTTTATATTATTCACCTTAGTCAGCTAGCGGATGAGATATTTTAATAACACATATATAGTGTGCAGGGCTGGCAGAAGGGCGCTAGTATTCACACATGCTATGGCATCTGGATAGTAGTGCCCAGTTCACATAATGGATACAGTTAGATCAGCACTTCTACATTTATTCTTCAAGATAAAAGTATTCTCTCACCCTGCTCACAGCCAGACTGCTTGCAGTAATTCAGTAGGATGGAGTAGAGCCAGTTCCTAAGAGTATAACTAGATACATTCTTACCAGAAGATCTTTGCTTGCAATGCTTGGGAGGTAATCAACTTTCCCACTATCTCTTATTGTATAGCGCCATTGGCAAGAATGATGCCAACTGCACAAGAACAAAACGGTGTAAATTCTAATTCTAATTTACTCTTAATGAATTCAAATCTGATTTACAACATTGCCAACACCAGATATTAAATGGAATCAGGACTGAATTTTAAAAAAGCTAATTAGCATACACAGCCCTTCATACTGTAGCGTGTATGTGGCTGCTATTTGCGTCTTGCTATGTAGTGCATAAAAACACATTCCTTCATCTGGAGTTTTGTGGTACTTAGCAGAACTATAAACCTTTATGGTTTTCCAGCCAAAAATGACTTAATGGAAACTGTATGGAACCAGGCAAATCCTGGCAGTCTGTTTAACAAGAGGTGCTTCTAATCAGTCACCACTTTCACTTTAACTATACATTATCTGTTTAGAGATTACTGAACATTATGGTAAGTATTGCAGTTAGGATGTTTTAAGTTGTAGACCTATATAGATGGTGACTACATTAATGCTTTGTGGCAAAGTGGTAATTAGTGCACAGGTATAGAGCAGTTGCAGTGCAGGTGCAGTAATCCAATGATACAGACAGACAAAAAAAGTATGGGTGAAATGTTTTTTTTTTTTTATATATATAATCTAATGGTCTAATGACCAAGCAGTGAATAATAGTGGGCTAGCAATACACAGCAATGTGGATTGCTCGGTAATAATAAAGGGTTGCAGTCCCGCAAATAATAAACACAGTACTAAACACAATTTAACACACACCGTCACAAGTCCAAAGTGAATGCTGCAGTGCTTGTGGTGAAGTACAATTTATTACGTGAAACAATGGTGCGACAGCTCCTGATTGTGTTAGCCATCTAGTCTAGTGGACAAATAACAGAGTTTTAGACAGACAGACAAATCAAACAAAACACTGACGGTTCTCTATAATAATACACAGGTCCTTCCGGTTTCAGCGTAATCATAATAAAGAACAGAACAGCTCACTACATCTCCTTATATACTGTCAACCACGACCCCTTGGTTAGAGAGTGCAACCACTCCTCCTATCTGCACATGCCACATTGTTTCCCTTTCGGGTGAATGATTTCATGTATTGTAGCTGCAACCTCTTTCTAGATGGCCGACTTCCGCCAAACCCTGGGAATGAATTGTTGGGCCATCTAGTCCATGGTACTCTGTTCACTTTACACACAGCCCTCATAGGTCAGATGGGAGATCTAACACCAAGAATCATTCTTTCTCTGTCACATGCCTTTATGAACATGTTTAAACCTTTTCAAAAGATAAATTGAGAGCTGGCTCTTTCAATGATACTTCAACATGTTTGGAGTTTAAAACTGTAAATGCATTTTTTCTGTAATACCTAATTCGAGAATACTGTAATGTTCTTCTTCTAAGGATATTCATTGGAAAACCTAACTGAACACACTTCCAGAGGTTCAGCAAAGAATAAATATGCCAACAATATGTAGCACCAAATGTTATAAAAAGGCTGTCCATGTCCATTTTTTATGCCATTGGAATTGTCCACAGAACACATTTGAGGAATAGTCACATATTCTTCCAGAAATTATGCAAAGAGATGGTTAAGCAAAGGAAACTCACTTTAACCTTAGATCAGATCAGAGAAATATCAAGCCTATTTTAATGCGCTTCCAATACCAGTCTAATCATCAGTCAAATAGCTAGTTTTTTATTCATCTCTCAATAAACAATATATCACTTATTCTGCTTTAGTAAGAATTAGAAATATGCTCTGCTGGCTTTGTGGGTTTTTACAGTGATTAGAAAAACAAAGAAATGGTTGTTGCTTATAAGTACTTTATCACACAAGGAGAAGAAAATTATTTTTTATGTTTTAGAGAAATTTTTAATTTAACCTGGTGAAGTTTATATTTATTTTTCAGCATAAAAAGTCAGCAATGTGTGTTTTGGAAACAAAACAGGGTCTCAGTCTATATCCCATTAGGGTAAAAGCAATTATTATAATTTGTAATTCTGTCATTTTATTTTTTACTATTTTATTTCCAAACCCCTGAAACTTTTTTGGGGGGTACAATGACCAGCCCGCAAGTGATGCTCAGCAGCCATTGGAGGCACTGCTGAGGGAGCCAGAGAGGGGAGTCAAAGGAGACGTAGATGAAAAGCCAGCGAGAAAGGAGCTAGAGCCCCAGAAGCCAGAGGGGGACGAGTTATAGTCCTCAAAGGCCAGAGTACGAGTGGCTGCCTGCCTGTCTGAAGAGCCAGAGGAGGAGCAACATTCTAAGAAGGAGTAACTGCTATCCTGACAGCCTGAGGAGGAGGAACTGCCACCCCAAAAGCGAGGAAGGAGAGAAGTGACAGGTTTCTATGGCGGATTAATAAAAGAGACCACCTCCACCACAGCTCTGATCATCACCCCTGTCACAACAGCTTACTGCAAACTACAGGCTTGTTTCTGCTCCCCTAATGAACAAAACACCAGTAACACTTTTTTATTAAGATGCTGCTTATTAATGTTTTATAAATGTTTTATACATATATAATAGATGCTTAATAACAGTGTTATAGAGTGTTAATAAAACATTGTGATGGTTTATAACCATGCAACAGCCATAGACAGAATTAGAGTTTTATAAAGGGGACAGTTTCTAGCCAACTATTCTACTTTGGGATGTTTAAACATGCAATAGCCATACACGGAATAAGCATATATTATATATTTATAAAACATTAATAAGTAGCACCTTAATATAAAGTGTTAAACAAACCAACCACAATGGTCTGTACACGTTAATGCCAGTCTTAACTACCTTTCTGATAAATTTTTTTGAAATTATTCAATCCAGCCAAAGTCATGAAATATGAAGAAATGGATTTCCCTGAACGTATAGGTGTGCCCCACACATATAATTAAGTTATAAAACAGAAATAGTACATTATGCAGCAATTTTAGTAAAAGGAGTTGACCTACTTTGCCTCCCTCATGATCAGCTACAATATATTGTATTCAAGGGTTAGATCAGCTATATTTGGGTTAGTTGGCTGTGACGCTGGTACATTGTTAGTTTGGTTAGAGCAGCTATATTTGTGTTAGTTGGCTGTGACGCTGGTAGATTGTTAGTTTGGTTAGATCAGCTATATTTGGGTTAGTTAACTGTGATGCTGGTAGATTGTTAGTTTGGCTAGAGGCACTAGATTTGGGTTAGTTGGCTTTGACACTGGTAGATTGTTAGTTTGGTTAGAGTCACTAGATTTATGTTATTTGGCTATGACGCTGGTAAATTGTTAGTTGTAAATGCCCATGCGTGTGTGTTCCTGATTCGTTGTCTGCATCCCAGCGTGAAACTGAAAATCAAGGACCAAAGTGTTACACCTCTTTTATAAAGGATTAACACTCATATGGTGCTGTGCAGTGTCGTGAGGCTGGTGCTCAATATTAGTGCAGCTCCCTGGCTCCTAGTCCTCTGTAAAAACACAAACAAAACAAAACAAAAGAACAATGCTCCGGCTTAGTTAATCATTCAGCGTAAGGGTCCATACTCACGTAACTGCATTCCCCTTTGTGCTACCAAACTCCTCCCTGTGATCAGGCCGGTGCCACGATCTGTCCTGCTGGCCCTTCAGCTGATCACAATGGAGTTGTTTAGCAGACTCACAGCTGCACGCCCTCCCCAAGATGGCCAATTTCCATTTATCACCTACCGTCGAATCAGTTGGAAGCTATTGGCAAGTACTTTTCTACAGGACCTTATTAACCTTAATTAAGATACTTCTAGCAAAATAACATGATTTTGGAGCTATTTCTATTCAATCAATCAGTCCATCTTTATTTGATACAGCCCCTCCTCAATAAATTGTCGCTAGACGCTTCACAGGTACAACATAACAATAATTATTGATACTATACAAGCAGTAGTAATCAAATGAAATGCAATGCAATACATGGTAAAGACATTACTTCATATTAAGATGCACAGAAGCAGACTGCGGTTCAACTGCGCTTCTTGCACGTTTATTTAAAATAAAAGATTTAAACAAAACAGACACTGTTGCAAAACAAAAGGTACAAGGACCAAACAAACAGAACACGGAACAAACAAGTATCATGCTAAAGTGCACGTGTAGCAGTTGTTAGTTTTTCGTTTTTAATTTAATCTCCTCTCTCCCGTTCTCCACTCACCGAACACCCAACCTTGAGTGGGTGAAACACTGCATCTTATATGCAGCTGTACTGAGACACAATTGCTAATCAATCATTTGATTGGAATCTCGGTACATCTGCACAGGAACTAATTTTGCCTACATACTAATACCCACTTTAATCTGCACATGGAGTGATTGTGCAATCCCTGTGCCTAAATACAAATAAACATTTTAACAATATTCATGCTACATAGTCCCACATTATATCCCATGCACCAGTACAAATACACCAACATTAACACGCCACATACAACATAAAACACAAAAAATACACACAGGGGCAGGGCGACCTGCCACACTCCCTTACGGAAACAGGCAGCCGATTCTAGCCAAATGCTCTACCACCTGTGTCCTTTCTTGATACCTCAGGGACAGTAAGCAATCCTGCGTCCTGGGATTGCAGTGGTCGTCTAGGTATACATGGGATTAAAATATCATTAAATATGAAACAGCCAAACTGTTTAATGTTTTGTAAGTAATAATCATGACCTTAAAATCAACCCTAAACCATACAGGAAGCCAATGTAGAGCTGCCAATACCAGCATAATGTGATCATGTCTTCTACTTCTTGTTAAAACCTTGGCAGCAGCGTTTTGCACAAGCTGTAGTCGGGATATCACATATCTGGGAATACCAGAAAACAAAGCCTTGCAATAATCCAGTCTGGATGTTATGAAAGCATGCATCAGTCCCTCTGCATCTTCCATGGAAGGTAAGCATCTTAGTTTAGTGATATTTCTTAAATAAAAAAAATACACTTTAGTTATGTTTCTAATATGGGAAGCTACCAACTGCGAGAACATCTGAATTTATATTATTTAATTGATTTTTTGATACCAATAGCATTAATAGCACCTAAGTGAAACTATCAAGGCATGTAGACAGGGAGTACAACCTGCTCCTCCCTGTGTTCTCCCTACACTAATCTCCCCAGAACAAAGTCCCTGGCTCTTCTTTTAAACCACATGGCTGCGCTTCATTGATCCTCAATTAATCAATTAAAATCCTGCCACATTCTGCACATGGATTTGGCATGGATGAGATTTTAATCCCATCCCTGCCAAATTTAAATTCAAAATACATAAACTTTATTAATACAATGACATTATTTACAGTACATGGGCAGGGCTTCTGCCCTGTTACATCTGGCTTTACAGGCAGATAAAACCAGGTGGCTGTAAAGGAGGGTTTTACTGTATATTTGTTCATCTAACTTTGAAACATGCAGTATATTTAAAACATGGTGTTGTCAAGTACATGTTGGCCAAGTAAATCTTTGGGTTTGGCAAAGCCAATAAAAATATTTTTCCCATTACACCTCAGTATTTTCATGAAAGTCATTTTTGTGCTAACACACTCCCAGTTTCCTACACTTTGAAATGTTCACTTCTATGCTGGGCCTAAGACAGCCAGAGAACCTTCTTTAAAACTGAATAACAGCTCCACCCCTTCCCTTGAGTGCCATTCATTCAGATTTAACTTGTTTACAGGGTTTTCTATTTTATTTTTGTACTGTATGCAGCAATATTAGAAGTGACAGATTTAAAGGATGTAATTGCTGAATCTTATATCTTAAAGTACTGTAGCTGAGAAAAGCTTAAATAAAAGAGATGTAATACATTGTACACATTGCATCAAACACGTGTAAACTGTGTTATTTGGGTTTTTTTCCCTCATTCAAACAAAGCTCAATTATCATCTTTCCTGCAGGCTATTTGAGCTCAGTATCAGAATGAAGCTTTTATGAATTGCCACATACATTCATTGTGAATAGTGAAGGGTGATTATTGTCCTCCTGTAACAGTAAGTAGTTGATTTTCATGATGGCAGGATGTATTCAGTCTCATTTAAGTAATGGTAAGTATTTAATAGGTTGTAAATCTTTAACAAATAATTGTTAAGTAATTAACATTTGCATGTCATCCCACCTGGAAAATGCTTTTATGGAACTTCCAAAAGGATAATCGGAAACTTAGATATCGTCGTGTTTTACCACATTGTTTTAGATCATTTTGACTGGCCTGGGTTTGGATGTGACACATGGATTGAAGAAACATTCCATCTCCAAACAAAGATTTCTATGGGACACTACTGGAAATACTTGTGATTTCCATGGGACACTGCTGGAAATACTTGGGATTTCCATGGGACATCTCTGGAAATACTTGTGGCAACTTGTTACAAGATGTGAGATATTTTGAAGACGGAGCATCATGAACAGTTTTGGTTGAAGGATCCCAGGGTGTCAGCTTCAACAACGTTACTGGAGAGTTGGTTCCAGACTCCCACAATTTTCTGTGTAAAAAAGTGTCTCCTATTTTCTATTCTGAATGCCCTTTATCTAATCTCGATTTGTAAACCCTGGTCCTTGTTTCTTTTTTCAGGTCGAAAAAGTCATTTGGGTTAACATTGTCAATACCGTTTAGAATTTTGGATGCTTGAGTCAGATCGACGTGTAGTCTTCTTTGTTCAAGACTGAATAGATTCAATTCTTTTAACATATGACATGCCTTTTAAACCCTGTATAGTTCTGGTCACTCTTCTTTGCACTCTTTCTAGAGCAGCAATATCCTTTTTTGTAGTGAGGTGACCCGAACTGAACACAATATTCTAGATGAGGTCTTACTAATGCATTGTACAGTTTTAACATTACTTCCCTTGATTTCAATTCAACACTTAACAATGTATCCAACCATCTTGTTGGCCTTTTTTATAGCGTCCCCAGATTGTCTAGATGAAGACATTGTTGAGTCAACATAAACTCTTAGATTTTGTTCATAGATTCCATCTTCAATTTCAGTATCTCCCATATGGTATTTATAATGCACATTTTTATTGTCTGCATGCAATACCTTAAAGTTAAGTGTAATTTTAGATGTGTCTGCCCAGTTCTGAATGCTGTCTATATCATTTTGAATGACCTTTGGTGCTGCAAAAGTGTTTTTGTGTTATCTGCAAATTTAAGTTTGCTTACTATACTGTACCAGAATCAAAATCATTAATGTACATTAGGAATAGCAGAGGACCTAATACTCCACTCGCTCCATTCTGAGGTTTCTCCTCTAATCAGTACTTTCTGTTTTCTACTTGTTAACCACTTCCTAATCCATGTGCATGCATTTCCTTGAATGCCTACTGTGCTCAGTTTGACAATTAATCTTTTATGCAGGACTTTGTCAAAAGCTTTCTGGAAATCTAAAAAATACATGTCATATGCTTTGCAATTATTCAACTTCAGTAAGGAGTTCTGTTGGAGAGTGTGGCAGGGCAGAAGCCCTGCTGCTGTAAATAGTGGGTGGAAATGTAAGGTTGGCAGGGATGGGGTTAAATCTGTCCCTGCCAGGAATCACCGGTGTGGCCATTCCCCATGTAATTATTATTTACTGTCACAAAGGGTAAATGTTTCAGACCGTCCTCTTTAGATTGTAGATCTGTAGATAAGCTACCCATTAAAATGAGCGAGAGAAGGGCACCAGACATCTTCAGAATTCCTCTGTGCAATTTTGAAAATCTGGATCATCTGTTACACATAGCTGTAATAAACGGGCTAAATGGGGATTGTGTCCTATTTAGTTGAAAAGTCTGTGGTTATGTTTAGGTCCATTGAGTTTACTGATTCAAACATGACTATACTGTATTTACTAAGAAGCACACCACAGGCTTTCAGAAGTCCAATAAATGCCCCAAATTCCTTGAAACCTGGGGATTTATATCTGTAAATGTTTATTCCTACAATTATGCTTTTGGTGTACATCAACAAAATGGCTCAGGGCTTTGCACAGGGTCCTTTAGTTGGAAGTTTGTGGGTTTTATGACAGACCAGAGTAGACTTGGAGCCCCCTGTAGGGCTGTGAATTAGGTCATTCTTTCCTGTAAAATCATATGTTAGCTTTTCAATGCCAGCTGCAATTTAGACCCATGCAATACATCATGCAGGACAGACAGAAAAAAACAACATAGAAAGATAAGAGGCATGACCCTTATAACACATGAGTACATCTGCAGATTAATTAACACAATTTTAATATGCATGCTGTTAACGTTATTAAGACCAGAGGTTGCACATCAAGTGACCTTTGTATTCTTTGGAAAGTATTCAACTGATGAATCATTAGCCACATCAGAGTGCAGAATTAAATGACAATTTATCTGTTTAAGGTCTAATAAGGTCCATGTGCTTGTTAGCAATTGTTTTCTATTGTTTTTGTTGTGCAGTACAGCAAGACAGAGCCAAAGAAAATAAAACTACTGAATCAAATGTACACTCTTCGTTAAAGAGAATGGTGTCATATAATATAATGGTGCTTCCCTACTCTGCTTTGAACTTGAAAGTTTTATATTTCTGCTTACACATTCTTGCTTATATACACTACAGGTGAAAAGTTTTAGAACACCTCCATTTTTCCAATTTTTATTGAAATTTACACAGTTTAATGTCTCAATGTACTCTGAAATTAAAGCATAGAACAAATAAACAATTGGAGATAAAAAAGAAATCATGGAATCTTTTTGTTTAACAAAATGTAATCTAAATTTTTGACTCATCAAAGTAGCCACCTTTTGCAGATATAACAGCCGAACACACTCGTGGCATTCTTTCTACAATGGAAATCAAATATTTTTTGGAAAGTTCTTCCCAACACTATCGCAGAAGTTTTCACAAATGTGTTGCACTTGTTGGTTGCTTTGCTTTCACCCTTCTGTCCAGTTCATCCCAAAGCAACTCGATGGGGTTTAAGTCTGGAGACTGTGCTGGCCATTCCATGATTTGAAGCCTACTGTCTTGTTCTTTTCTTCTAAGGTAGTTCTGACATAGCCTGGATGTATGTTTTGGGTCATTATCTTGCTGTAGGATGAACCCCTGACCAACTAGACTTATACCAGAGGGTATTGCATGGCACTGCAAAATGCTGTGGTAGCCGTTTTGGTTCAGGGTGCCACTCACTCTGTGCAAGTCGCCAACTCTGGATCCAGCAAATGAGCCCCAGACCATCACGCTTCCTCCTCCATGTTTGACAGTTGGTGTCACACACCAAGGAACCATCCTTTCGCCTACTCGATGGCGTACAAAAACCCTGCGCGATAAACCGAAGATTTCAAATTTTGATTCATCTGTCCATAAGACCTTCTTCCAGTCTTCAGTAGTCCACTGACGGTGCTTCATGGCCCAGGCAAGCCTCTTTTTCTTATTTTGCCATCTTAGCAATGGCTTTCTTACTGTCACTCGATCTGTCAAACCTGCAGCTCGAAGTCTTCTCTTCACAGTTGAAACTGAGACTTGCTTACTTCGACCAGTGTTAAGCTGTGCTTGATGCTGTTGTCCTGTTGCCTATCATGCAAACTGTTGACTCTCAGAAACTTGTCTTCTGATTCTGTTGTGGCTTTGGGTCTGCCAGACCTCTTCCTGTCAGAGTTTCCTCCAGTTTCCAAATGCTATTTTAATGGAGTAGGAGACAGTACTCACTGACACCTTGGCTTTCTTTACAATTTCTCTAAAGGAAAGACCTACACTTTTAAGGGTAATATAATGGTCTGTCTGTCTTCTTTTGTTAATTGCCTTTTTCTCACCATTATGAGAGCAATATACTACTTCCTGCAGTACAATACTGTCCAAATAATGCTTAAGAGGGTGTAGTAACACAGTCTTTTCCAACATTGCTTTTATACAGACAGAGGGTTTGTAAGTAATCAACAAAAGTTGGGACGCCTGTAGGAATTGTTAGCATCAACTTTCAAGGCTTAATTTACTTCCATTGCTGCAGAACAGCTGTAAGTTGTTAACCCATTACTTGTTCCCTGAAAAAGGCCTTTTTGTATAACTCTGAAATGTACTTTATTTTTCAGCGTTTGGTAACCTAAACTTTTTTTTTAACCTCTGGTAGTTTACCACTTACGTTAATACCATTTCAGGTTATTCACTGGACTTGAACTGCTTAACTTTTTCAATAAAAACTGGAAAAATGGGGATGTTCAAAAATTTTGACTGGTAGTGTAGATAAATATCCTCTGTGCATCATGTATGTTTTGGCAGAAAGACCTTTACTAATTATATGAAGGCAGCATCACCATGCTTAAAGCCCAAGAGTGATATGAGTTGCATTGTGATGTTTTTCACTCCACCTGACACAAACTCTCAAAGGCATGTGTTGCAAAAATGGAATTTAATAAGAGTAGTTATAAAACTGGTACAGAAAGACATATAATATGAATGGCTTGCCAAGCATACTGCCCTGACTGAAATGTCTCAAAATAATCCCTCCATGAATCTGGTTCTCAAATTAGCCAATTTATGTTTTTCAAAGACAAAAGGGTACTAAAAAAACATCAACAACAACAACTAAAATAATGCATTTTATAAAGCAATTCAAAGGATGTAGTGTGAGGTATTACTACACAGTCAATCAGATGTGTAAACAGAGCATTAAATGGGTACATTCTGTCATCATTACTATCCATGTTAGCTAGGAAGGTCATTTCCAGCATGAATCCCTTATAAATTAAAGAATACAGGTCTAGTAGAATACTCCAGTGGGGCATTGTACTCATCCTACCCTCTGAATAGGGGGCTTCCTCCTTGGACTTTCCCAAAGTCTACAAATTAAAAATGGCTAATATTTTAATGCCTCTTGCTATTTAAATACATGTGGACCCTTCTGTGCTCAGGTCATCTGCACCAGGGGCATAGTTAATAATCTGAGCAGGTCTGCTCTCTTATGATGTTTAGGTTATGGAACTCATTTTACTTTGTATCTACCTGTATAAGCATATTAACAGGATTTGTAAAGAAAAGTGGAGCAATCAAAGATAATTACATTTACATACACTGGGATTAAATGAAGTGGACCATGATTTGAATTAATCTTAATGGCATATGAATAAAAGGAGTGTAAAATACAGCTGACATAAAACTTTGTTGCAATCATGTTAGTGTTCTGCTATAGCCATGATTGTTTTTGTTTTTTTTACTCCTTATTAACCTCGCTAAACACAATAAAAAAAAAAAAAAAAAAAAAAAAACAGAATAACAATTTCTGAGTGTATGGGTGCTGTTTTTGGGATCAGCTGCTGCTCATTGGAATAGACCACGTGCCGTGTGGCAAAACACATACTCAGAAAGGTGCGTAAGAATATTTTTATATTGTATTTGTGCATTTTACTTCTACACTGCCACAGCAATGAACTACACATCCTGTTTAAGTTCCCATGATGTTTTTTTTATGTAGTTAACAATGCAGAGCTCAGATAGCCATATTACACATTGTCCTCACAGGGCCTACTGTATAGCAACCATTAGCAACGTTTAGAAATTCAGATTGTTTTTAAAGCCACTTGTCCATGTAAGATTTCAAGCCAACTGAGTCATAGTTAAATAAATGAACCATTTTCCTGGTGGATTCCATCACCATTTATTAAAGAAAGACTATGATGTTCAAATACAATACTAAAATATCCGGGCCCAACGGACCTGTCATCACCCAAAGTTAAATGACAGGAAAACGGGCAACCAGATGGGTATAAAAGGCCCATGTGTGTATTGTTCTTGTATGAGCACTGGCAGAACACACCACGTTTTGAGTAATAGATTTTAAAAAAATGTATTCAAGTTTATGAATGGGATTTAAAGCCAATGCAAACACAATCGATATTTATAAAACCATTTGTTGTTATGACAACATGGTGACATTGGCTCTTTTAGAGACACCTTTTGGCATAATTAAAAAAAAGAACAAAAGATCCACTTCCAGCAGTGACTGAGAAACATGTTTTCCAAAAGGAGATGCAGACACAATGTAAAATGTGCTGTAATACAAGAGTCCTCTTCAGTAATATTTTCCCTTTTGATTTGTGCATGCATATAACCATGCAGGCTGTGCTTTGGAAAGCTCTTTAAATGTATTTGCTTGCAAAATAATTCTGAGAGTTGGAAAAACTTATCAGTTGCAGAGATGGCTGAGATGAGGCTGAGAAGCAATTAAACTCTGACAGAGGCCAAGCATATCCCAGGGTTTCAAAAGAAAAGGCTGGCTGAGGAGTGATGAGCAAGTGGAAGCAGTTGCTCATTGTCACTTCAAGCATTACTTTGGTTCTTGATCAGAGAACCCAGGGCAGGCTAACAGGGAGATATATAGATGGTTCAGACTCTAAAGTGCATAGTTCGTGTACTGGCTTAAATTGTGATGCATTTAGACAACTTTAATCAAGAATAATCACACAGACCCATTTGAAGTTTCATGATTCAGAGCATTATTAGTACTCCTTCAGTTTACTAAATGCTTAAAAATGGATCGAGTGGTTACAGACCACATCAGATCCCAGCTGATAGACAATCTGTGAGGTTCAGTAACTTGTGCAAACTTAACAGCGAAACGCTATTAAACACCCACCATTAAAAATCCTAAAGCATCTATGTCACTCTTTAACGCTAAAATATAATTCATATTCCTAAGGCAATGCTTCAATAGAAGTGAGATATAAATTCAAGATTGCTTACCTCCCAATATATGGGAGTTTGCTGTAGAATATAAGTATAGACAAGAGCTGTCTTCGAAGGCAGAGGCTTCTAAATACAACCAAACAGCAAACAACCAATACACAGCTACAATCTGTCAGACTTGGATGTGTGCAGACTTGAAGAGGGAGACTATATTGAGTTACCAAAGGTCTTCACACACAGTGACATTCCTGTGAGGAAAGAAAACATACCCCTGCAGAAGGATGTTGAGAGATGGGCTTAAACAAGTACGCCTCCCACACATAGTGGACAAGGTCAGCCTGCTTATAGGAACCAAGACAAACAAAGCTATGGAAGCGTGGCAGGTGATGAATAGTGAAGGTGACAGACCCAGTGCAGTAAAGACCTCCCTTGACTGGGTAGTAAACGGACCTATGAGAAGAGAAGATGGCGCTAAGTCAGTTCAAGAAAGAAGGCGAAGCTACCTGGCTAACCGTATCCATATCTCAAACATTGAAAACCTTTTAGTCCAGCAGTATGACACAGACTTCTCAGAACGCAGCAGTGAAGAGAAACAAGAGATGGCACAAGAAGATCCTCAGATCCTGCGATACCCGACAAAGTCAGCAGAACTCATTGATGAGCTCTACTGCATTGGTGTGCCATTTGAGAAGTGAGACTGCGAAGATGCCGAACAGCCACTGTGTTGCAGAGCAGCGCGTCATCAGTCTCAAAAGAAAGTTCACTCAGGCTTTCATGAGGACTACTAATGTTTCGAAAGTACTTCCTGTAGTTCAAGGCTACACTGTGACACTTTCATGAGTTCTTGAACCGAACTTGGCTCTTCTGCCTTCTTACATATAAGGCAAAGTTTACCCGGGGGCGGGGGCTATAAATAGTGTTGTATGTACGTGCAGTGTAGTTAATGTTGGTGTATAGTCATTGGTACACGGGATATAAATGGGTCTGTGTAACACGAGTGTTTTAAAATGTATATTTGTATTTAGGCACGAAGGATTGCACAGCACTTCACGGGAAGGTAAAATGTAATAATATGTGAGCACGGGGAATTGCACTTATTAATTCACGTGCAGTTGTACCGAGACTCCAATTGAGTGATTGCTAACACTATGTAACACAGTATACAGTATGTAACATACTGTATTTACAGTATCATCGTAAATCTTGAAAAACTAAATCTTTTGTAGTCATTTTTGTATTACTTTAGTATAAATACATGTTAATTTGGATTCATATGTTGTTTTTTTCTGACTTTATGTGAATGAGAAGACACACATTTGCCTGTTTTCTCATTGGAAATAGTGATATTTTGAAATATCACTGTCCTGGTCACAAAAGCAAAATTTGTGGGGAATAATAGCCATTTTCTATACTTTTGAGGCATAAGCAATTAGGAAATAACACTTACTACCCAGGAACAAAAAAATAAATAATTGTTACACGGTGTAATCAATCATTCAATTGGAGTCTTGGTACAACTGTTTAAGAAAGAAGATCAATAAATGCCATGTAGATGGAGACAAGTTCAATACATCGCTGACCTATTCTGGACAAGATGGACACGTGAATACTTACCTGTTCTACAAGAATGTCAAAAACGGTCTAGACCAAAGAGGAATTTCAAGCCAGGAGACATCAGTCTTATCGTGGACGACTCCACTCCACTGATGAGAAAAATCATCAAAACCATGCCAGACTCCAGAGGTATAGTCCACCGCGCGAGGATGAAAACTAAGTCCAGCACCCTTAATAGACCAATAACCAAGCTCAGTCTGCTACAAGGTGCAGCTTGAGAGCTTAAATATGGAAAAAGAAGACACTGAAGAGACTTAGTCAACAAGTGACAAGAAAAAACATGGACTATTAGTTATTAGTTTAAGTGTTTTTTGCGATTTTTATGGCTCTAGTTTGAGTTTTGTGTATAATTGTTATACTTCCTGCCTAGCCAATTACGGGCCGGAAATGTAAGAGCCATAGTTATTAAAAAAAAAAAAAAAAAAGGGAAAGGGGATATTTTATAAATTAATATTATTGTTTATATGCATATTTGTATTCATGTTAGAACTTAAGAGAATATTTGTGTGTATTTGTATAGAGACCCCTATTGGATGCACGCTCCAATGGTTTGGCCATGACATCACTGCTTGACTTGGCAAGAAGGAGCAACACAGTTTTAGACCGTGTAAATTCTATTTCTTTGTAATCCTTTTGTTTTTCAAGTAAACAATCAAATGAAGAACCTTGTGGATATGTTTTTATTCGCATCACTCATTGCTTCACATGGACAACTGTGGTTGCATTTTTTAAGAAAGCTGTGCCACTACAGTGTTCTTTGGGTGATGCGCTGTGTGGGGTTTGCGCCAAACATAACACTTTGCATTTAGGCCAAAAAGTTCCATTTTAGTTTAGTCAGACCACAGAACTTTTTGCCACATGGCTACAGAATCTCCTGGTTTTTTTGCATACTTCAAACAGGATTCAAGGTGGGCTTTCTTGAGTAATGGCTTCCTTCTTGCCAGCCTACCATATAGGCCAGATTTGTGGAGTGCTTGGGATATTGTTGTCACATGCACACTTTGACCAGTTTTTGCCATAAAAGCCTGTAGCTCTTGCAAAGTTGCCATTGGCCTCTTGGTAGCCTCTCTGATCAGTCTCCTTCTTGTTCGGTCATCCAGTTTGGTGCTGTTCCACTTTATAATAATCATCTTAACTGTGCTCCAAAGGATATTCAAGGCCTTTGATATTTTTTTATACCCCTCCCCTGATCTGTGTCTTTCAACAACTTTGTTCTGGAGTTCTTTTGAAAGCACCTTGGTGCTCACGGTTGAGTTTTTGCTTTGAAATGCACTACCCAGCAGAGGGAACCTACAGGAACTACTGAATATCCCAAAATCATGTGAATCACTACAATTTAACACAGGTGGAGGCCACTTAACTTGGTGTCTGATTTTGAAGGTGATTGGTTACACCTGAGCTAATTTAGGATTGCTATTACAAGGGGGGTGGACACTTATCCAACCAAGCTATTTCAGTTTTTATTTTTAATTAATTTTCTATAGGGCAACAAAAGGTGAACATTTTGAAAGGGGTGTAGACTTTCTATAGGCACTGTATATAGAGACACACACACACAGTACACTAAAGTAATATACATATGTGACAGAAAGACAGTGATTCTTGGTGGTAAATCTTTCTCCCGACCTGTGAGGGCGCTAAGTAATGGGAACAGAGTACTCTGGACTACTTGGCCTGACACTTTGTTTAGAGGGTTAAAAGGAAGTCGGTCATGTAGAAAGGAGACAGAACTTCGGTACACTAACTCATTGACCTGGAAGGGAAATCATGTAGCAGCCACAGATTACAGGAGCGGCTGCAATCGTTTACCAAGTGGTCACGAGTGACAGTATAAATAGGGGTCGAAGCGATGTATCTGTTCCTTCATTTGCTTTAAAAGCATTTGAACTGTAAGGACTGTAAGAGACCCTGTGAGAAATAAAAACATTTGTGAGTGTTTTGTTTCATTTGTCTGTAATTGTCTTGTGTTATATATTGCTAGACAGCTAAATACTATTGCAGAGCTGTCGCCAAGGACCAGCATTAACCCAGAACAGCACTGCACTGTTGTCACTAATAAACTGTATCATCCACAATGAGCAATATTATTGCATGTACCCAGGACTGGTTAGTATCATTGTGGGGCGTTGTGATTATTATTTGGGATTGCAACTCATAATTTACGTCACACAATACACATTATTGTGTATTGCCGTGTTCTTATTATTTGGTCACTAGACCTGGATACAATGAAATACCTTTCCAACTGGATTATAACTCTCCTTGTTTGTTTATTGCGCACTGCATCACTTCTGCACCTGTACACAATCAACCACTTTACCACAACAAAATATATATTTTCAGTGCTATGATTTGCCTTGAAAATGTGGACTCTCTGCATTTCCAAATTCCTCTGCTATGTTTTGTTCATTTACTCCCTGTAAAAAGAAAAAAGGTAATGCCAGATGGATCTGTTAGAGCTGGACTTTAAGCAGGGTCAGATTCCGCTGTTCACTGCAATTCTTCCCAATTGTTTTTTTAGGTGTAAAAGATTATACTTGGGGTTGTGAAAACCACATTGCAGGAATGAGGTCATGTTCAGATTCTGGAATATTACAGCACTTGGAATCTGTCTGTCCTGTGGAAGAATTGAATGTTTCCACCAAGACACTGGAAGTCCCTCACATTCTATGCATCTCTGGGGTGTTATCTGAGATCACTTATTTGCAGCTTGGTTTTTGATAAACAGTTATTCCCTACAAAGTGCTTAAAGCCTACAGCAGGCCAAATCTATAGTGCTTTCTGCTTATATCGCTCAGAGTGAAGCTTTACCTCCCTGTGACAGGCTGACGAATGGATAGAGGCCCAGAGACAGACTGCAGTTCAAAAAATATAATAATACTTGTATTATCAAATCACAAAATAAAAGGGCACAAGGGCCAAAACAAAGATATTTAAACACAAATAACAAAACACAAAGCAAAACTCACAAAAATAAAGGTTTCCAGGCTGGGTGATGCCTTCACTGGACCAGAAAAATTCAAAAACACAAAACAGCAAACCAAAAACAGCAAGCACAAACGTTAGCTTGCTTCCTCAGCTCCCTCTTCTCTCTAATGGGAAGTTGAGGCCTCCTTTTAT